>NW_006781396.1:1971561-1977165 GCF_000442215.2 Lipotes vexillifer | reverse complement strand
AAAGAGTGTCGAAAAGGGCAGTGAATAAGAATGTAGGTTTGGGAATGAGACTGGAAGTTCTTTTCGTGGAGATTTATGGTAGGGTTGGGTTCACAGTCCACTGCTGGCTCCTTGTGGGTATTCCCTGCTAATGCCAGGAGGGTATCTGTGTTTTAGGGATCTTTAGACAGATTCAAGTAGCGGCTCAGCTTTCCGTGCAGTTGAAACATTACCACGTGTGAGGCACATGGGCAGTAGGAAGTGGGCAGAGCGGGTAGGGTTGTGGAAGCTGGATAAGCTGTTCTGCCTCTAGGAGGCCTGGGGCTGGGTAGGTGTTGTCCCTTCAGGGGAAAGAATTAAGTAACTGTCCTCCACTTCATCTGTCCCTCCCAAATGGGTGGAATGACCCACTGATCACACCTCTTCGCGGCCCTCAGGACTTACGCAGGGGGAGCTGCGGAAATGCTAATTTGGGGTAGCCCGCAGAGGAGATGATAACAGCCAAGCTCCACTCTTAAACCCCCTCCACCAGCCCAGGCTGGACATCCCATTTCTGATGCCCGGGTGCCATGGGAGGTCCCTAGCCCCAAGGAAGAAGGGTGATGCCAAGGCACCACTCCTGGTCCTTTGGAGGAATAATGGTGACCCTGAAGCCATCAAGGCTGGCCTCATAGCGGAGATCTGAAGGACTTCAGAGGAATTTGGATCAGAGCCTTGGTGAGGCCAGTGGTATCACAGGTGAAAGGTCATGGCATCACTCATGTACCCCAGCCCTGCCGAAAGAGGACTGCCCTTCCTCTCTGCTGGCCTCTTGGCCAGGGGCAGAGTGGCAAGGCGGAGCCGTGGGAGGGCATGGATCAGCATGGCCATGGGCCTAACAGACAGTGATGCTCATGTGAAAGATTCCTTCATTGGTGAGTTCAAAAACAACTAGGTCAATAAAAGTCCTACTATTTCCTAGGACCCTCAGGTTTAAAAAAAAATGCAGTTTTAAAATGTAAAGGTGATTTCTTTTTAAGTTAATTCAATCGCCTTTGTTCATTTCTTTTGATTTTGAGCCTTGATTTGAGTTTTTCTTGGCCCTGGGCAGTCTTGTTTGTCCATTTAATAGGTGAGCAAGGTCATTCATTGACCCTGGTCATTCATTGACCCTGCTGGATGGGTTATTTCAGGATGGGATTATTTTGCCTCCAGTGGAAAAGAAGTGGGGATGGGAACACCCTCTTCTGTGCTCTAGCCTCCTGCACCTGTGTGGGTGGGTGATACCATCAGTCAGGCCTTCACTGACCCTGGCATGGGGGTGGGGTGGCCTCTCCAGCTGGGCCTCCCTCCCTCACTGCCCTTCCATCGCACTTTTCACTACTCTGCAGTGGTCCGGCCCCTCACTGGACAGTGAGCTTTTTCAGCACAAGCTGTATCTTCTTCCTCCTTGTATCCGCAGGGACTGGTGCTTAATCACTGTCCGTTGACTAAATGGCTATTACCTTGGCATTTGGTGTGCCTATAACCAGTTTCAACTATTCACGTTGGTTCCTTTCAAGACTGGGTAGCTAAAGCCCATCTTCCTGTATTCTGGTGTCTAGGCAAATGCCCTTGGAGTAGAGATCTCAAACTCACATGCCTAGAGGGGCTAGGAAGCTGACCAAAGAGTAAAGCAGCACCAAATATAAGACAATAGGGCGTGGTGGGGACCGTGGAGAACGGAAGAGCTCAGGCCCCAAGTAAAAGGCACAACTGTAGTCAAAACCCACCTATATGGCAGAAGTCAAAATAATGGTTACTCCACGGTGTGATGACTGGGGCTCAAGGGGTGCTTCTGGAGTGCTGGAAATTTCCATACCTTGATCTGCATATCTACAATAGTGGTGAGTGATCATTTATGCAGCAGAGTCAATTCAGAAGAATTAGAGCATTTATGGAGATAAATAAAACCATATTTATTTTGGTTCAACAGGAAAATAGCTTTATTGAATTGCATAACGCAGAAAATGCATATTCTTACCAACTTTATTGACTAGAAGGGTGTCAGTGAGAAACTTGGCTTATTTAAGAAGCAGCCACATGGAGATAGCTTTCTAGCCTTTCACTGTGAAATTTAATCTGGTTCTGCCTCGGGGAGTGGGACGGGCTGCCGCTGCTGCTCCTTGCTGGGTGTGTATTTGGGTCTCGGCGTTCGTGCTCTTCGGGCTCTGTGTTACCTCGGCAGTGAGAGTCCGTGTGGCTCAGGGTATTGCCGGGAGATCGGGACTATCAGACATCTGTCCTCAGCCCCTCGGGCCTCAGGCGATGACATGGAGAGTGACACAGCAGGCTCAGGCTTAGTGTTCGTATTTTTGATCTTTCCTTTGCATGGTCTAAAACCTCATGCAAGAGTCGGTTATTATTATGATCGTAAGCCTGTTCCCTTTATGATTTTTGTGAGGCGGCTTGGAGGCAGACAGAGCTGGAGTTGAATGCTAGCTCTTGTACTCCTGAGCGCTGAAGCCTTGCCCAGGCCTTAGTTTTCTCAGTGGTTAAATGGGAATAATTTCCAATTATATCGCAGGCTTGCTATCAGCATTAATCAGAAGAAAACTCTACAGAAAGCCTTTTGTGCAGGGCCTGGCACACAGTACACATGCAGAATGTAATAGCTTTTATTATTATCCCTTTCGGTTCAGTCACACGTTAGGCATATTGTATTCAAGAAAAGAGGTGAAACCTCCCCTTATTTTGAGAGCTGGACAATCTATAGGTTCATAAATTGAATTCTGCCTAAAGATGTGTGTGTGTGTGTGTGTGTGTGTGTGTGTGTGTGTGTGTGGTCGTGGTCTTTCATTTTGCATTGCACATTTAAAGAAAAAAACAGAATTTTCATAATAAAAATCTAGATATTGACATTTCTGGCTGGAACTGGCAACATTGGGTCTGTGTTCCCAACTGGCAGTGATCCGTTGGGGCTGAGTTGCAGCCACCCCTTTTATTTATTTGTGTTGTATTTAAAATTTTTTTGATTGAGGATTATATACATACAATAAGGTAAACAGCTCTTAAATGAAAGTGGTGGATTTTTGCATATGTGTGCACGTGTGTAACCCCAGCTGGATCGGATGCATCCCTGGTGCCTTGGCAGAGCTCCCTCAGGCCCCCTCCTGCTCCAGAAGTAACCACTATTCTGACTTCGCTCTGACTTGTGTCACACATGTGAGTTTTACAGGTGAGCTTACAGCCTTCAGTTCTCCACAGTCTCCACCGTTCCCTGTCATCTCACATTTGACCCTGCTTTACTCATTTGCACTAAATCTTGGCCCCTTTAGCCATTTGAGTTCGTGACATTTACGCCAAGGTCTGGAAGGGTCCTTAGAGACTAGCTGGATGTACCATGTTACAGCTGCGGAAACTGAGACTCACAGTTGGGGAGTGGGCTTATTCCAGACCCTCTCCCTGGGTGAGGTGGGCCTGGGTGGTGGCCAATCAAGGGCAGAGCCTGGCTTCTCCCACCCCAGCAAGAGGCCAGGCAGACCCCCATCTCTTGGACCCCAGCAGCCCAGGGCCTGACCCTGCAATCACAGTCACCCAGAGCCTCCCACAGGCTGATCAGCCTAAGAGGGAGGGAGTCTGTCCTGGAGATGCATCTTCCCCAAGGCAGGCTGTTAGCAGCACTGCCTTCCTCTTTAAAGGCCATGCTCCATTTGGAGAGGACCTGCAATGCCATTTGTGACAAGGGCCCTGTGTACCACCTTGATTGTGTCTGTTTCTGAAAGAAGACTGTAATTTGGGAGCCAGTGAAATCAAGGGAGGGAAGTAGAAGAGAGAGCAAGAGAGAGAGAGAGAGGGAAGAGAGAGAAAACAACAGGGGTGGCTGGGACCATGTCTGGGTCTTCATTTGTAGCACTGGTCCCATCCCCAAGAAATGCTGGCTTCCCCAGGACTCGAGTCAGGGTGGGCTGGGTCCCTCCAAGGACCTCCCTTTAGCTCTGCCCCTCTTTTCTTCTGCTCTTTACCAACAGAGCTAAAAGCCTCGTCATCCTGCCCCAGGCTTACCCAGGGCTTCACTCTGCAGCCCTCTGCAGCCCTTCTCTGGTTCTGACCTGCCTTTGCCCTAGGAAGAGGCTGATTTTGCCCTTTTCTCCTGGGGCCAAGAGAGCTGATATTATCTCCCGGGAGCAGTGGTGACAGAACTCTAAGCCAGGCCTCTCTCTGCCCCTTCTACAGAGGCCTGAAGCTTTGTCTTTAGGAGAGGCATGGGTGGACTGCCACAGGAAAACCAGCACATACTGGATAGTGGGGCAGGAGGTCCTTCCAAACCCATCCTCCTTGTGTTTTAGGGTCCTACATCCACTGCTGGTGAGACCTTTCATTCAGGCATTCAGTCAACCAATACAGAGCATCACCTGTGTACCAGGCTCTGCCTAGTAGGTGGGGATTCATGATGAGTGTCTATAGCAGTGCTGTCCAGTAGAAATATAATGCAGGCCACAGATGCAAGTCACGTATATAGTTTTAAATTTTCTAGTAGCCACTTTAAAAAAATTAAAAGAAATAGGTGAAATGATTTAAAAAAATTTATTATTATTTTTTTTATACAGCAGGTTCTTATTAGTTATCTGTTTTATACATATTAGCGTATGTATGTCAGTCCCAATCTCCCAGTTCATCCCACCAGCCCCCGCCACTGCTTTCTCCCCTTGGTGTCCATATGTTTGTTCTCTACAGCTGTGTCTATTTCTGCCTTGCAAACCGGTTCATCTGTACCACTTTTCTAGATTCCTCATATATGTGTTAATATATGATATTCGTTTTTCTCTTTCTGACTTACTTCACTCTGTATGACAGTCTCTAGGTCCGTCCACGTCTCTGCAAGTGACCCAATTTCATTCCTTTTTATGGCTGAGTAATATTCCATTGTATATATGTACCACATCATCTTTATCCATTTGTCTGTCGATGAAGAAATAGGTGAAATGATTTTCGATAATCTGTTTTATTTAACCCATTATATCCAAAATATTATCATTTAACATATAATCAATGTAACAAACTATTAGTGAGACATTTACATACTTAAAAAAATTAAGTCTTTGGAATTTGGTGTGTTTTGCACTTACAGCACTTCTCAATTTGGACTTGGCACGTTTCAAGTGTTCAATGGCCACGTGTGGCTGGTGGCTACTGTATTGAACTGGGGGAGACAGATAATAAATACACACTCAAGACAATTACAGATGGTCAGGAATGCTACAGAGAAAACAGAGAGGGTAATTGACATGCTAAAGGTGGAAGATAGGGTGGTCTGGGAAGGTCCCTTGGAGGATGGGAAGATGTGGTCCATCTCCATGGACCTGAGTCCTGGCAGGGCTAGGGAGAGGCGTGGAAAGTGGGGAAGGGCCCATGTGTCCACAGGCAGCACCCCCGCCCCCCCCCCCCGCCCAGTTACTGAGCATGGGATGAAATATCCCCTTCTCCATAGAAGACCCCAGTGGAGGGGGCCCGGAATGGATAACAGTATTTTAGAAAAGCACCTTATCTCTGGGGTGTGCGTGCGTGCGTGTGTGTGTGTGTTTTCCCCATCTTTTCTGCACACTGTCTGTGAGAAAGATAAGGATTAAGTTCATCTTCCTGCTGCTTTTTTTTTTTTTTTTTTTT
>NW_006781396.1:1957007-1970169 GCF_000442215.2 Lipotes vexillifer | reverse complement strand
TTTTTTTTTTTTTTTTTTAAATCAAAGCAGTTTAAGGTGATGGAATAGGGACACCTCCTAGACAGGGTCTAGCAGATGGGCAGTTCCCCATGTGGTCCTCAGTTTGCAGCCAAGAAGCTCGACCCTCATAGCTCTCTTGCAAGTGTTCACACCTCCAGCATACAAACAGAATCCCTTTTCTGGCTCGTAGAGGACAAAGTCCTTTCCAGTGCCTTTAGTTCAGGGCTCTGTCTCCACCAGAACTGCAGAGGCCAGAGCAGTCCTGGCAGGCAAGGTCAGTGTGGACTCAGGCAGCACAGGGCTTTTCATCCAGGTGTCAGGAAGCCTGGGAATGGCTGCAAAGCAGGGCAGGGGACACTCCCAAGAGGCCTGAGTCAGCCTCCCTTCTCTGCCCTGTCCTGGCGAAGTCCTGCCCCGCCATGGTGTCCTCCATTCACCCACTGTGCACAATTTTGGACCTAACTCGGAATGACATCTGGGGGAGCTGGGCAGCCATCCTTCAGTCAGGGAAGGAAGACAAAATGCTTCTGGTGTGAGGAGCACATGAAGGTAAGGACCTAGGAGAGTGCGGTAGGGGACACTCTAGGGGATGCTTCTCTGGCCCCAAAGCTGACTGGTGCGGGGTCTGAAAGAGCATGGGGTGGGCTGGGGGTATCCGCAACACTCCAGCCTGATTTTGGGAGGAGATCCTTGGGTCCCTTTCATGCATGGAGGAGGGGGGAATTTCTTGGTCCCCCCAAGCATTTTTCCTGAGGCTTCCTGCAGCTGGCCAGAGCCAGGGACAGCTGCACTGTCCCTCAAGCAGGTGAGAGGCCCGCGGCAGACCGGGGGTCTCTGGAAGGACCCCAGGCCCGCCAGCCCGCTCTGGTCCCCTCACAGCCCCTCCAGGCCCTAACCCCGGCGGCGGCGAGCTACCCAAGCGCCCCGGGATGTGGGGGGATGGGAGGAGGGCAGAGGCGGGTTCGGGGAGAATCTATTAGTTTCCTGGGCGATTTCCATTCCCTCACCTCGGCCAGGTCCCCGCCCTTCCCTCCGGGCCCCCTCCCCCGCCCCCGGCGGCGGAGGTTTCAGCTTTTGATGAAAAATTGCTCCAGCTCTATTCAGGAGGCGGCAAAAGAAGAGTCACCCCCAGGGGCAGCCCTGGGCTGATTGAAAAATAAGTTAATTTCTGTTTGAATCGATGGGCCTCAAGCACTGAAATATCACGGGAAATTAAAGCGGCTGCTCTCTCGGGAGCCGCGGCATTGACCCGCACTAATTAATGCTGGGGAGGCAGAGCGAGCCGCGCCGCAAGCCGCTGCCCCTCCCCGGGGGACCCCAAACGCTTCTCATTTAACTAATTAGACAGGGAAAATTGGGTGTTAATTTGTTTAGGATTTTTTCCCCTCTTCCCCCACGGCAGCTCCCCCCCCCGCCCCCCCCCCCCGCCCAGTTACTGAGCATGGGATGAAATATCCCCTTCTCCATAGAAGACCCCAGTGGAGGGGGCCCGGAATGGATAACAGTATTTTAGAAAAGCACCTTATCTCTGGGGTGTGCGTGCGTGCGTGTGTGTGTGTGTTTTCCCCATCTTTTCTGCACACTGTCTGTGAGAAAGATAAGGATTAAGTTCATCTTCCTGCTGCTTTTTTTTTTTTTTTTTTTTGCGGTACGCGGGCCTCTCACTGTTGTGGCCTCTCCCGTTGTGGAAAACAGGCTCCGGATGCGCAGGCTCAGCGGCCATGGCTCACGGGCCCAGCCGCTCCACGGCATGTGGGATCCTCCCGGACAGGGGCACGAACCCGTGTCCCCTGCATCGGCAGGCGGACTCTCAACCACTGCGCCACCAGGGAAGCCCCGGAAATCCAGATTTTAAAGTACAAAATTTTATTTTAAATGTTAGCAACCAATTGAAGTATTTAAAAACACTGTGAAGCCATTCATTCATTGATCAAATATTTACTGAGCCCCTACTGTGTGCCAGGCACTGTTCTAGGCCTCTGGGGTCAGTCAGTGGCTCCTGTGCTTGTGTAATGTATATTGTCAGGAAAGCCCCTCAGCAAGCTGCATGTGGCCCGTGGATGACCAGTTTACATGTGACCTTTGCCATAGAGTATCGGGGCTGACAATAATAACAGGAAGCATTTATTAAGCACTTACTGTGTGCCAGGCCTTGGGTTTGGCACTTCATATAAAATCCCTCATTTAGTCCTGACAACAACTCTATGAGTTAAGGACTTCTGTTACTTGTATTTTAAAGATGAGAAATCAGGCACAGAGAGGTTGAGCAGTTTACCCAGAGTCACATAGCTAGCAGGTGGCGGGGTGGGATTTGAGCCAAGGCAGTCTGAGTCCTTAATCCTCACTCTGTCCTTCTCTCAATACTGTACTTAGAGAAGGCCAGAGCCAGATCCCTGACTAGACAGATAGAAACTGAGTCCAGAAAGGACAAGTGACCCCCATTGGGTCTGTGAGGAGACAGTGACAGGGCCGGGCTTTCAATCCAGGCCTGTCAGGTATGTTTATTGCTGTGTGGACTTTACCTGTGATTGATCCTGGGTTGGGGTTGGACATTCAGGTGCCTACAGCTCCCACACACTTAAGAGCGGGGCTGGGCAATGATTTAACATCCATGGGAGTAAATGAGGGGGGGCAGCTCATGAGCTTAGAGTCTACAGGTCATCTACCCGGATCAGGTTGCCCCATCTGGGAAGGCCATGTTACTTCATTGCTCTCTGCACTTGCCCGGACTGGAGACCCCAGCTTGACCCCAGCTCTTCCACCTGTAAAACCAGGGGGTCGAATGCAATGACTCCTGTGATTTAATCTCTGCCTCACACCTTTCCCCCTACTATTGACCAGGCTGGCTGGCTAGCTGCCCTCAGTATTTCTGGCCAAGCATTAATCCTAAGCTGACCTCGGTCTGGACTCTGGGTCCTTTCCTGAGTGACTGGAGGGCCCTGGACTCATCTTGTGGTTTCCTCGTGTTGGTGTACCAGTGTGGTAACCTCACCGTGAGGCAGGGGAATATGTGTGAATGCTAAAGAAAGATGCCCCTGGCCGGCATGTGAAGACTGCAGTGACAGGCCTTGCATTGACTCAAGTGCTTTCATCCTCTGAGCCACAGTTTCCTCATCTGTGAAGAAAGAAAAACCGTTCTGGCCAATCCATTGATTCAGGAGAAAGGGGCTCTCATGAGATAGAGGAAAGTGCTTGGCTAAATGAATTGTGATAAATAGACATTGCAGTAAATAAATCAATATTTATGAGTCATCACTATGTATTAATGGCTTGAACTATGCAGGATTTACAAGAGATATGCAGATAGATATTTAAATGACATGAACATCTCTAAATCCAACAGCAGTGTCTTTGAATGGCTTGATGGCTTATGCCCACTCTAGCAACTTGACACCCATCTTTGGGGGAAAGTGTATAAGTCAACAAATCAAGGGACTACTGTTTTCAGGACACTGTGCAAGGCACACTAAGGTATAGAAATAGACAAGTCCAAGAGCTTTCACGGCTATTCAGAGTACCATATTTGGGCCAGTCAATTTGTGTGTGTGCGTGTGTGTGTGTGTGTGTATGAGAGAGAGGGCGGTGGGAGAGAGAGAGAGAGAGAGGGAGCACACGAGCCCTGTAGCCGGTCCCCTTTGGGGATTTCAGCATCTCGTGCGTGCCTGACACAGCTAAGGTTTTCCTTCTATGCTCTTCCTCACTGAACCCAAAGCTCTCCCTTCACCTGAGGTGCCGTGTAGAGTGTGAAGTGAAGTGCTGGGGGCTGAGTTAGCACTGGGACGGCTGCATCCTGGGAAGGAGACAGGAAGGCCATGGGGTGTACAGAGTGGGGGTAGACCTACCGGGCTGGCTGACCTGCCAAGCCGAGCCTGAGGGCTGTAGGAAACTGGAGCTCAGGCCGGAATAAGGGAGCCCATGAATAATACAGCGGGAGGGAGGCTGTTAACTAGGTGACCTCGTTGCACCTGCGTGTTTCACAGCTTCCTGGGGAGCTGCTGCGGGGCCTGGGGTGGGGGGGTGGGGCAGGTGTTGGCGAGGGCAGAGGGGAGCGTGAAGGGCCGGGTGGTGACACAGCTCCTTCGTTTTCCTTCCCTCTCTCCTTTCAACTGTCCGGCTCAGAAGTTCTTTGTACTAACAGCTCTATCTCGTTCTTTGTACTAACAGCTCTATCTCCTTCTGACTTTGACCCAGATGGCCTTGACCGTGTGCGCATGCGTGAGTGTGTGCGTGCGCGCATTCACACACAGGTGCGCTGGAGACGGTAACTGGGATGTTCCTGAGCAAAAGCTGAACGTGAGGCTGGGCCTTCTCCCGTGCCCTGCCCCCCAGGCCTGATTTCTGGGTCTGTTTGCTAAACTGGGCGTCAGGCCTGTCTCTGGCCCCCTGGCGCTGATGTGCTGTGTCATCTTTGCCAAGGTGGCCCCCTCTCTGGGCCACTTCTGGCCGCCATGGACAATGCAGGCTTCTGGGCCAGGACTGTGTGGTGTCCCACGATTTGGGCCTCTGACGAGGGGAGCACCGTTTGATGTAAGTTAGGGGTAGGTAGCCCTGACTTTCTCTTCTAATGCTCTGGGGGTCTGTCATTTTTAGTGTTTGTCACTGGGGCCCGTTTACGGCCACCCAGACTTGGCACAAAGGAGCCGCCCTAGCTCCCATACCTCCCAGTGAAGCAAAGAAAGCCTCTGGGCAGAGATGGGGGCCTTTTTAGGACAGAGCGGAGGGAGATGAACTTAAATTGCAGCAGGAGAGCAGAAAGGCAGACCCATGGAGAAACTGGTTGAGCAGTGTGTCAGGTGAGCAGCGGAGAAGGGTGAGATGCTGCAGTCCATTCCCAGAGGAGGCTGACTTTACCTGGCTTTACCTTCCAAGGAGCTGTTTCCAGACCCCTGGCCTGGGGCTGGGAGGCAGAGGACCCCTGACCAGTGCCTGGGACAGGACCAGGAGCCCTGGCCTCCACCTCCTCCTTTATCCTGAGTGTTGTCAGCAGGGGCCTGACCCCTGACTGACCTCAGGCTTAGGGAGCCCAGGCCCAGTGCCTGCTACCCTCTTAGAACTGGGCTTTCAAGAGGTTGTACACCTCCATACGCACCCACCTCTCTGCACAGACTCGTAGACACATTTGCCTGTCTGGACGAGATGGGGAGCACGTCCTCCTTGGGCCTGGTCTGGGTGTATGTGGCCGGGGCTACAGGCACCAGGTTTCATCTGTGGGCCTATTCCTCAACAAGGAGAGTATTTCTATCTCTGAGCCAAACTACCCAGGTTCAAATCCTAGCTCTTCCAGTGATTAGCTGTGTTACCTCTGGGACTTTAATTAATCATGCTGTTCTTTAGCTTTCTCATCTAGAAAATCAGGGTAATAATAGTACCTACCTCAAAGTGTTATTGGGAGGATTAAATGAGTTATTGCCTGTAAAATGCTTAGAAGAAGTGCCTGCCATATAGTCAGTGCTCAAGAAATGCTGCTGTTAGGCTACTGTTCTCCTCAGCTGTTAGTTATTATGCTACTGTTATTCTCAGCTCCTGTGCTCTGGAGGCTCACAGTCTTGCAGGCTGCCTGAGGGTGCCAGGAGTAACTATTACGCCTGTGATAAAGGCTATGTATCTAGAGGTTCAAAGGAGGTGGGGGTGGGGTCTGGGTTGGTGGGGAGCAGTCTTGGAAGGCTTCATGGAGGAAGAGGCGCCCTTGTTCAGAGGCTGTGGCTTCTCTCTGTGCCCACTGGCACTGTGCTCCCATGGTAGAAGGGCAAGAAGAGAGGCAGCGCGGTGCAGTGGTTAGTAGCATTGATGTTGGTCCCAAGTCAACTGGAACTTTTTTAGTCAGCTTTGTAATTGCAGTATAACACATATGGAAAAGTGTACAAGTAATCCACGTACAGCTTGAATTATCACAAAGTGACCACTGCCCTATAACTGCCACCCAAACCAAGAAAAAAAGAATTACCAGAAGCCATCTCTCTGTCATTAGTCAAAGGTAACTTCTTTCCTGACTCCTAATAGCATGCATTCATTTTGCCTATTTTGAACTTCATAGAAATTCAATCATACCGTATTTTCTCTTGGCAATGTTTGCTTCTGCTCAACTTATTTGTGAGATTCATCACATTTGTTTGTTCTCATTACTGTATAGGTTTCCATTGTGTGAATATACCACAGTTTACCCATACTATTGTTGATGGACAATTGGATTGCTTCTAGTTTTTGGCTATTACGGAAAAGGCTGTTAGTAACATTTGTTATGTGTTTTTTGGTGGACATATATGTGTATGCAATTCGGTTGGGTATATTTGTTCATTTTACCAATACAAGCTTTATAGTGTAATTACTAGTTTATATATGTAGTCTTGATATCTAGTAGTATACATTCTCTAGCTTTATTCTTCAACACTTTTGTTTACTTTTGGCTCTTTGCATTTCCATATGAATTTAGAATCAACTTTTGAAATTCCACAAAAACTCTGCTGAGATTTGATTGGGACTGCGTCACCATCATGTAGTTCAAGTTGAGAAAAGTTGACATCTTTATAAAACTGAGTTTCTGATTCACGAACAAAATATACTCCTCCATTTTCCTAGGTCTTAATAAATATCTTTCAAGGATGCTTTTTAGTTGTCTGTGTAGAGGTCTTACGCTGCTTTTATTAGATTGATTTCTCTGTGTTTTATGTTTTTTGATACTATTGTAAGTGATATTTGAAGGTTTTTATTTTCATTTCTAATTATTTGTTTCTGGCATATAGAAGTACCATTGATTTTTAAAATATTGACCTGTGTCCAACAATCTTTGTTAAATCTACTTTTTGAATCTGATAGTTTATCTATAGAATCCTTGATTTTTTAACATGCACAATAATGTTTTCAATAAATAATAACGATTTTATATCTTCTTTTCCAATATTGATATCTTTTTTCTTGCCTTATTGGAATGGCTAGGCCTTCCAGCATAATATCACATTGAAGTGGTGATAGTGGGCATCCTTATTTTGATTGTGGTATCGAGAAAGCTTTCAATATTTCACCATTACGTACAGCGTTTGCTGTAGGTTTTTTGTAGATGTCATTTATCATATTAGGGAAATTTTCTTCCATTACTTTTTTCAAAACTATGGGAAAATATACATAACATAAAATTTACCATTTTAGCCACTTTAAGTGTACATTTCATTGGCATTAATAACATTCAGAATGTTGTGCAACTACTACCACTATCCATTTCCAAACTTTTAATCATCTCAAACAGAAACTCTGTAAACTCTATACCCATTGAACAATAACTCCCCATTTTCTCTCCCTGCAGCCCCTGGTAACTTCTATTTTCTGTCTCTATGAATGTGCCTGTTTCTAGGTATCTTGTACAAGTGGAATCATGTAATATTTATCATTTTGTTTCCGGCTTATTTCACTTAGCATGTTCTCAGGGTTCATTCATGTTTAGCATGTCTCGGAACTTCATTCCTTTTTAAGGTTGAATAATAATTAAATTATATGCATATACCATACCTCATTTATCTGTGCATCCATTGATGTCATTTGGATTGTTTCCACTTTCTGGCTATTGTGAATAATGCTGCTAAGAACATCAGTATACAAATATCTGTTAGAGTCCCTGCTCTCAGCTCTTTTGAGTATATATTTAGGAGTGAAATTATCATACGGTAATTCTACATTTAGTTTTTTGAGGAACCGTCATACTGTTTTCCACAGAAGTTGCTTGATTGTACACGCCCACAAGCAATGCACGAGTTACAATTTTCTCCACATCTTCACCAACGCTTTTTATTTTTGTTATTATTAATATTTTTATAATAGCCGTTCTAATGGGTATAAAGTGGTGTCCCATTGTGTTTTGATTTGCATTTCCCTAATGGCTATTGATGAGTATCTTTTCATATGCTTAATTGGCCATTGGAACATCTTCTATGGAGAAGTGTCTATTCAAGTCCTTTGCAAAGCTATTTTTGAATTGGGTTGCTTATGTTTTTTGTTGTTGAGTTGTAAGAGTTCTTTATATGTTCTGGACACTAATCCCTTATCAGAATAGAAATATTTTCTCTCATTCTATAGGTTGCCATTTCATTCTGTTGATAGTGTCCTTTGATGTATACAAGTGTTTAATTTTGATGAAATCCAATTTACCTTTTTTATTATTGTTGTTGCCAATGCTTTTGGTGTCATAGCCAAGAAATCATTGCCAATTCCATCTCATGAAGATTTTCCCCTAAGAAGTTTATAGTTTTAGTTCTTACATTTAGGTCTTTGATCCATTTTTAGTTAATTTTTGTATGTAATGTAAGAGTCCAACTTTTGCATGTGGATATTCAGTTTTCCCAGGACCATTTGTTGAAAAAGAGTGTCCTTTCTGCATTGAATGATCTTGGCACCCTTGTTGAAAATATTTTAACCATATGTGCAGTGGTTTATTTCTGTGCTCTCTGTTCTCCTTCATTGGTCTATATTCATGCCCTTACCTCAGTATTGCACTTACTGTGATTAATGTAACTTGGTAGCAAATTTTGAAATCAGGAAGTATGAATTCTCCAACTTTGTTATTTTTCAAGATTGTTTTGGTTATTTGGGGTCCCTTGAAATTGCATATAAATCTTAGGATGGGTTTTTCTATTTCTGCAGAAAACACCATTAGCATTTTGATGAGGTTACATTAAATCTGTAGATTGCTTTTGGTAGTATTTTATCTTAACAATATTAAGTATAGTATTTTAACAATATTAAGTCTTCCAATCCATGAACATGGGATGTCTTCCCACTTATTTATGTCTTCTTTAATTTCTTTCAGCAACGTTTTATAGTTTTCAGTGCACAAGTCATTTGCTTCCTTGGTTAAGTTTATTCTTGAGTATCTTATTCTTTTTTTTTTTTTTTTTTTGCGGTACCTGGGCCTCTCACTGTTGTGGCCTCTCCTGTTGCGGAGCACAGGCTCTGGACGCGCAGGCTCAGCGGCCATGGCTCACGGGCCCAGCCGCTCCGCAGCATGTGGGATCTTCCCGGACCGGGGCATGAACCCGTGTCCCCGGCATTGGCAGGCGGACTCTCAACCACTGCGCCACCAGGGAAGCCCAAGTGTTTTATTCTTTTAGATGCTGTTGTAAATGGAACTGTTTTCTTAATTTTGTCCTCAGGTTATTCATTGCTAGTGTATAGAAATGCAACTTTATTTGCATGAGTTGATTTTGTATCCTGCAACCTTGCTGAATTTATTTATTGGCTCCAACAATTTTTATTTTTATTATTTTATTTTTTCCAACAATTTTTAAATGGAATCTTTAGAGTTTTCTATATATAATCATGCCATCTGTGAATGAGATAATTTTACTTCTTCCTTTCAAAATTGGAGTTGGGAATTTATTGCCCAATGACTCTGCCTAGCACTTTCAATACTGTGTTGAATGGTAGTGGTAATAGCAGGTATCCTTGTTTTGTTCCAAATCTTAAGAATGTCTTTAGCCAGTGAGTATGATGTTAGCTGTGGGTTTTTCATACATGGCCTCTTTTCTTCTGTTTTGCTAAGAGTTTTTATTTTTATCATAAATGTGTATGGAATTTTATCAAATGTATTTTTGCATCTATTTGAAATGATCATGTAGTTTTTCTTCTTTCTCCTGTTAATGTGCTGAATTACATGAATTGATTTTCAAAAGTTAACCAACTTTGCATCCTGGGATAAATCCAGCTTTGTCTTGATGCATTATTCTTTTCATAATCCCTTGGATGCTATTGGGCTAGCTATAACAGCTTTCCCTTGACTGTATTTTGCATGTGAATTGTTAATATTCTTTAAAATACTTTTTTCATCTGTGTTCATGAAAGAGATTGACCTATGATTTGCCTTTCTTCTGATATCCTTGTCAGATTATAGTATCAAGTTATGCTGGTCTCATTATATAAATTAGGAACTGTTCCTTCTTTTTCTGTTTCTCTAGGAGTTTGGATAAGATTTGTATTATGTTTTCCCTTAAATGTTTAGGAAAATTAAATAGAGAAGCCACATGAGCCTATATTTCTTAGTGGGAAGGTTTTTGATAACAATTTCAATATCTCTAGAGAAATAGGACTATTGATATTTCTGTGTTTTTGTGTGTCCGTTTTGGTAAGTGGTATTTTTTGAGGACTTTATTTTATATAAATTTTTATATGAATTGATATAAAGATATTCATAATATCTCCTTCATTATTGTCTTATAGTCTCTATACTTTGTAGAATCTACAGGGATACTTTATTATTCATTCATGATACTGGTAATATATGCCTTCTCTCTCATTTTTTTCATTGTCTTGCTGATCACTGGATTTGTCACTTTTGTTAGTCTTTTCAAAGAACCAACTTTTAATTTACTGATTTTTGTTTATTTAATTTTGTTTTCTATTTCATTAAGTTCTGTTTTTGTTAGTAAATTTAAAAATTTCCTTCTGCTTTTGCGTTTAATTTACTTCTTGAAACACGTTTCAAGAAAGATATAGATCATTGTTTTATAGAGTTTCTTCTTTTTTAAAATCTGAATTTAAGGCTATAAAATTTCCTCTAAGCACAAAAGTTGTATGTCAAAAATTTTGATGTTGTATTTTCATTATTTTAAGGCTAAAAATATTTTCTAATTTCTGTTGCACTTTCTTCTTTGATTTACATTTTTTTAGAAGGACCTTTGCTTCATTTCCAAACATTTGGAGATTTCCTCTTTTTTTTTAATGGTTGTTTTTGAGCTTAATCTGCTATGATCAAAGAACATACTCTGAGTGACTTCAATTCCTTGAAATGTTTTGAAAGTTACTTTATGGCCCAGAATGGTGGATTTTGGTAAATTATCCATTGCCTCACAGGAAGAATGTTTATTCTGTAGATAGACACGGTGTTCATTTTGTCAGTGAGGTCAGATATGTAAGTCAGGTTGATTAGACCTATACAGTGAACACCATGTACCCCCCACTGGGATCCTACAGTTTACATTTTGTTGCATTTCATTTATCATATATGCATCCATCAAACCCTTTCTTTGGGGCTGCATTTCAAAGTTAGTGGTGTAACATTGGCTCACTTCACCCCTAAACCCTTCATCATGTGTATCATTAAGCGGTCAACTTGCCTATTTTTTTTTTTTTTTTTTTTTTGCTGTATGCTGGCCTCTCACTGTTGTGGGCTCTCTCGTTGTGGAGCACAGGCTCCGGACGCACAGGCTCAGTGGCCACGGCTCATGGGCCCAGCCGCTCCGCGGCATGTGGGATCTTCCCAGACTGGGGCACAAACCCGTGTCCCCTGCATTGGCAGGCGGTCTCCCAACCACTGCGCCACCAGGGAAGCCCCAACTTGCCTAATTTCAAAATCAAAAGTGGGAACCTGAAACTTAGTTCAGGCACAAGGACAGCTCTTTAAGAGAAAGTGGGCCATGTAGGGGAGAAGATGTCACCAGAAGGGTTTTCACCTGGAAGACTTAGGATGGTGATGGTGAGGCCAAGGGTCCCTCTCACCTGCCAGGCTGCAGGGATGGGGTCTGGCTTGGCCTCTGTTGAATGCTTCACATCCGGCAGTTCAGGGCTTGTGTTCAGGATAGGTCTGTTGAGCGAATGAGTGGGGTGCTTCAAAGGGCAGAAGTTGACTGTGTGATTCTGGAAGCTATAAGCCCAAATAAAGAGTGGAAGTTCATAGAAGGCAGCTTGGGGTCCATTACAAGAGAAAATTTGTCTTTCTTTTTCTTTTGTTTCTTGTCTTGTCTTTTCTTTATTTATTTTTGGCTGCATTGGGTCTTTGTTGCTGTGCGCGGGCTTTCTCTAGTTGTGGCCAGTGGGGGCTACTCTTCGTTGAGCTGTGTGGGCTTCTCATTGTGGTGGCTTCTCTTGTTGTGGAACACAGGCTCTAGGTGCGCGGGCTCAGTAGTTGTGGCATGTGGGCTCAGTAGTTGTGGCTCGTGGGCTCTAGAGCACAGGCTCAGTGGTTGTGGTGCACGGGCTTAGTTGCTCCACGGTATGTGGGATCTTCCCGCACCAGGGCTCAAACCTGTGTCCCCTGCATTGGCAGGCAGATTCTTGACCACTGCGCCACCAGGGAAGTCCTCTTATTCTTTTTTGAAATACCAAATTATCTTTTGTTTCTACAACTTTATTTTCAGGTAGGTCATATAGTGTACATAGAAAATTCAAAAGTCCCCAAATGGAATACAGTGAAGTCTCTCTCTCCTCCCTCTCTTCTCCAGCCACCCAGGTTTCCCTCCCAGAGGCTGGCGGTTTTCTGGTTTCTTGGTGTCCTCTCAAGTAGTCTCTGCACACACATAATGATGATGATGATGGTAACACTACTAATAACACTTATTGAGAGCTTATTATATGTGAGCTTGTATTCCAAGTATTTTACATACATTACTTCATTTGATCTTCGTAGCAACCCTATGAAGTAGGTACTATTATTACCTCCATTTCAGAGATGTGGGAAACTGAGGCCCAGAGAAGTTAAGCAGCTCAGGAAAGCTCATCCACCCACACGGGCAAGTCAGGATGTGAATCCAGCCGGTCTGGCTGCTCTCTTGACCTCTTGTTCTATTCCTTTCAGTGTTTCTCGTAACCAACTGCATCGAAAGCTCCCTCCAGTGGCCTGGCAGTGGTGCACTTAACAGTGCACCAGCCTGGGTGAGATGGTGGTGAGCTCCGTGTCCCTGGAGGACATTCAACCAGATGACCCCAAAGGCTTCTCCACAAATAGCCTTGTTAGTTCCCCCCCCCCCAGCTTTAGTTTCTGCTGCTCTGCTGCCTGCAGGGTCAGTCTTCTCTCCTGTCTGTAGGGGTCTCGGGTCTGTATCCTCTTCCCTAGAACCCGAAAAGAGGAGCCCTCTGAGCATCTCATAAGGAAGGATGAGGTCTGGGCAGGTGTGGCCGCTCCCTGTTTGCAGGAGGCAGTGCTGAGGCACAGAGTGGGCAGCGGGTGCTACTCAGCCACAAAGCAGGGCTGAGTCTGCCAGGAATGGTCCTCCACACTCCTTTTCAGGTCCACGCCTGTCTCCCTGTGTTTAACCTGGCTTCTCTCCCCCTTCCTACCCCCCACCCCAGGCCTGAGGAGAACCTGTTTGCCTGGAGAGGTGGGTGGGGGCATGTGGGAAAGAGCTGAGTAAAATTCTTCGCTAGGAACAAATCTCATTTTCAAGAAAGTCTTGACAAAATGAGG
>NW_006781396.1:1948855-1956997 GCF_000442215.2 Lipotes vexillifer | reverse complement strand
GTCGTAATTCTATTGCAGACAGCCCTTCATCATGGAATCTGAAAGCTGGGAAAATACAAAACTCATTAGATTAAAATAAACCACCTACTGCTCTAGGGAAAAGCTTGTTTATCAATATCAATTTACTTATGATTACTCTGGCCTGCAATTTGTTATTTTTAAGAATTATGATTTGTGTATTGCTCATAGAGATGTGAAATATTTTTTCTTAAATTGAGTGTTTTAAAAAAGATGTCCTTAGTAAAGGTTAGAAAGTGGTTACTGAGGATGAGGAATGGGGGAGGGTCAGGAGATAAAAGAGGCTGGGGTGGAAGATGGTGAGGAAGTTGGTGTGTGAGGAGCTGAATGGAAGCAGATGTGGACAGAGTGAACCCGAAGCCACCTGAAGCCTTTGGGTCTTTAAAAGAGGGGTTCGTTTTATTCATTAAGAGGAAGGACATCCTAATTTACCAAGCTGTCCAAAAGATGGAATGTATCCTATGTAGGTAGTGAGCTTTCTGTCACTGGAGGCATACAAGCTCAGGTTCAAAGTCTAGAAGGGAGGATGCTGTAGAGTATAGTTATTGGATGAAGAGCCAGCTGTAGTTCTCTCCAATCCTGGTGTTCAGTGATTCTCTGAATCTCACACACCAGGTCTGGAGGGTAGGACAGTGTGAAGCAGTCTTGCACCACGTAGAAGAGAGAGCACTGGATTGGGGCGGGAGAGTCAAAAACCTCCATCTTGAATTCACTGGCTCCCTTGCTCCTGGCTCCAGGCTAGCCCTTACTCTGTGGTGCTCTGGAAAGGTCTCTGTTCCCGGAGCCAGAGCCTCCTGGGTTCGAATCCTGCTGTCGTTACTTTCTGCTGTGAGATCCCAGTCAAGTTGTGGATTCTCCTTCAGCCCCAGTTTCTTCATCTGCAGGATGGGTCAGTAAGGCCCCCTCATAGGTAGTGGTAAGGATCTATGACACTTTATAAGAAGTCTAGCACTTGGTACGCATGCTCACCATGTGTTAATACCCATCCCGCCTCCCTCCTGGGCTTCAGTTTCCTTATCTGCAAAGTGGACTGTCTGCTGGGAATCTCTGGGTTTCTTCTGGTTCGAGTTTTCTGCCCCAGGTGTTCAGTGTTCCCTGTGTGAGGAAGGAAGGTGGTTGGGGTGAGGGGCAAGCCCCAGCAGCTCCTGGCACCTCAAATCTCCTTCATGGCCTCCTGCACTGATGTGGGTGGTTTTCCTGGTCAAAGGACCTGCTGTCAGTCCCCATGTGCTTGTTCTGCCTTGGGAAACTGGATCCCCATTTCACAGATGGGAAAGTGGAGGCCCAGAGAGGAGAGGGGTAGTATGCTCGTCTGCTTCCCCCATAGCCCCCGGTCCCCTAGTCTTAAGACTCCCTTTCCTGGGCAGCTCCATGGGTTGGGGGGAGCAAAGGGGAAAGCCTTCAGAATTTTAGGGTGTGTTTGGCATGAGGCACGCCCACTATAGTCTCTCTTTGGGAGAAACAGTTGTGCTCTGGTCTTCTACTTTCTCTCCTTCACTCCCTCCCTCCCTTCCATTTATTCTTGTATATTTTCAATACCTAATATTGAACGCTTTCTATGCTGTGACAACCCCTGTGTTAGGCTCCAGAATACCCAAGGTGAATAAGTAAGGGTCCTGACTCTAGGGGATTTCAGAGGCCGGTGAAGGAGACAGATGCACACACACACACACACACACACACACACACACACACACACACAGTGTGCGGCATGCTAGAATGGAGTAGTCTGTCTGTCAGGGGCACAATAGAGTGGAGGAAGTCATGCCGAAGCCTAGCTGGTGAAATCAGAGAACACTTCCCAGAGGAGGTGATGGCCAAGCTACCTGTAAAAGGATGAGAGAGAACTTGCTGTGGATTTTGTGCCCCTACAGAGCTGGGGCTCAGTGACAACCAAATGGCTAACCATGCCCTGCAGCTGGGGCTGGGCTTGAAATCACTCCCTGCCCCAGGCTCGGGGCAAGTCCTTTGCCTCCAGAGGAGGAGGGCAAAGCAGGAAGGCCCTCCTTGGCTGGGTCCTGGTGAGAAGCACATCTGGTCAGAGGTTAGCAATGGACAGGCAGAGGGATTAGCTAGCCAGCAGCTCTGGCGGGGCGATCTGGCCTCTGCAGGTGGGTCTGTTTGCTGGGAGTGGGATGGGAAGGCAGGGAGGGCGGTGGCGGGAGGTGACAGCTCTGGGGCTCACCTAAACAGATTCCTAGTTGAGTCAGTTGAACCGAGGTCCAAACACTTCAGGGTTTGGGGGTCATGCCTCTTAACCCCCCTGAGATTCAGTCTCACCATCTGGGAAAGCGGGTGCCATTGCCACCTGCAAGGTGCTGTGAGAGCCAGGTGACCTAAAAGGCAGCAGTAAGCTAGGCAGGCATCACGGATGGTGCTCTCTGTCTTGTCTGAGACCACATGGCGCCGGCTCCCTGGTGGCTTGCGATCCTGGTGAGGGGCGAGGCGGGACTGTGATGAGCGTGACGACAGTGACATGGCCTACACCTAATGGGCATTACTACTAGTGTTGTTAGTGTTTTGTGAATTAGGCAGAAGAGACAGGGACTGCGGATGGAGCAAAGCATGAGGGCATTTGAATCGATAGGATGCTCACCATGGACGAGGCGCGCTCAAGGGCGCTCATTTAATCCTTATAACATCCGCCGAGGAGGTGCTATTCTCTCGGTTTGAACAGAGGGGAAACTGAGGCTGAGCAGGGATTTGAACACAGATGTCTCCCTCCAATCTCCGCAAGCTCCCCGTGTGGAATTGGCCCTTTCTCCCCACCGCATAGTGAGATAGCCCGGCGGGACCCCGGTTCCTCGCTGAGCTCTTGGTCAAGCATCTAAAGCTTCCTCCCCACCAAGGCACCACTGGGCTCTTCTTTCTTCCTTTGGGAGCTGCAATAATAGTAAAAGCATAAAAACTATGGAACAGCACCTTGCACAATTGTGTGGGGAGGAAGCAGCTGTCACAGACAATCCGGAAAAGATTTATCACTTAACTTCCAGAGAAAACTATCGGCTTACTGTAGAGAGCGAGCCCAGGCCTTATCCCCCTCCTCCCCGTTCCCTGGGGTGGGGACATGCAGGCCCCCCGCCCACCACCACCACTACCACGGGGATCCCATTTACCCCACGTGGACCTGGCTGAGAGCGGCTCTCCTGCACCACAGCCACAGGCTGTTCAAGCTGGAAGGGGGCGCATCCGTATCCCTGTCCTCCTGGAATGTTGACTGTGCACCTACTATGTGCAGGCTTGGGCTGGCTGGGGAGGAGCCGTCAGCATGGTTAGCACGGAAACTCGCATGCCTGTGTCAAGTGCTTTAAAGCACCGTGAGCAGCGATCCCAGACAGAGGATGGAGGGCCGCTTCTGCCTGGGAGGCTGGAAGGGGGTCAAGGGATACTCCTGAGGGAAGGTGACATTTCAGCCTCTTTCTGACAGGTGAGTCCCCACATGGCCAGGTGGGAGGGAGGGCACTGTAATGTCCTAAGTGGCATCTTGCAGGCCAGGATACTGAAGCTTGGAGAGACCCGATGCCTTGCCTGGGGGTTACCACACGATCACGGCTACCCCGTGATTGAAAATTCCTGTTTGCACCTAAGGAGAACCAGGAGGAGAGGCTCAGTGCTGAATGGGTGTCCCTGAGAGACTGGAGAGGTCGCAGAGGACGTCCTGGAGGGAGTGGGGTGGAAGGCAGGTGAGGGAACCAGTTTGGTTAACATCACAGTGGGAGAGAGGGAGAGAGAGAAAGAAAGAATATGAATGGGCTCCCAGTCGTTAAGTCCCCGGCTTGGGGATGAGGCAGAGGCCTTTCCTAGGAGTGTGGCTGGCCGGGAGCCTGCCCTGCCCATCTGCCGGGATAACGCCTGCCCTGGCCTGGGCTCTCGAGCTCCTGTGTGGGTGAGACCACAGCAGGAAGTGGGCACCTTCGTGCTCTCTCTGTCGCCTTCATTCCCTGCGGTCCCCTGGGGACCTGGGCCAAGGAGGCGGCCTAGACTCTGCCACTTGACCCCTTGGCTTATTCTCAGCATCCAGCTGATCCTCTCAGTGCTGTTTCCTCATCTGTGAAATGGCCTAGCATCTGCCTGTCTAGATTTGCAGTCACATTCACGGAAAGACTTTGCAGAGCTAAAATCAGCAGAGATGTCCTCCTGGCAGCTGCTCAGAGCTGGGGATTGTGCCTCAGGATGCAGCATGGAAATTGCTGGGTGACGGCTGCCCAGCATTCCAGACTCTTTGGGGCAGGTTTTGGGGTGCAGGGGCCGAGAGTGGAAAGGGCAGAAGGAGAGAAGGAGGTGGAGACTTGGAATATATGTGGACCCCTCCATCTGTCTGGTAAGAAAGGGACATACAAAAGGGTGACCTGGCTTCCCTCTCACCCCCAGGTCTTGGGGATGCTAGTTAACTAGCCGGTAGAGATTGAACTTGGTCCCACTCACAGTTCCCTAGAGTGCCTGCCTGGCCACTGAGCAAATGACCTTGACTTGTCTGTGGGTGGGGCGGGGCAGGGCGGGGGCCGTGGTCAGCATCTGAGAGGCAGAGAAGAGCAGAGCTGGGAAAACCGCGTCCACCTTGCGCTTTACAGAGGCGAGCGGGGACTTTCCAAAGGCTACCCAGCAAGTGGTTGCAGGGACAGGGTCAGGACCTGGGGTCTCCATTTCCATCGAGGGCTCTCAGACTGAAGGGCTGAAGACAAGGGAGGCAGCCTCTGTGGCAGTCAGTTTCTGTGTTTGTAACATGGGCTGCTCCTGGCCCAGGTTGGCTCACCACTGGGCACGGACTTCAGGTGTGGCAAGATGGGACTAGGTGAGGCCAAGTCGCCTCCCTAGTTGGGGGTGGGAGGCAGCACCCAGAGAGTCAAGCAGAAGGGTCAGCACCCTGGTTGAACTGGCAGATTAACTGGCTTAAATCTGATACACTTCAGTTTCTACACTGGCTTGCTTTCTGCCTTTTTAAATTTATTTTTTTATTCTTTAAACAGCTTTATTGAGATATAATTCACAT
Source organism: Lipotes vexillifer (assembly GCF_000442215.2). Taxonomy (NCBI): domain Eukaryota; kingdom Metazoa; phylum Chordata; class Mammalia; order Artiodactyla; family Lipotidae; genus Lipotes; species Lipotes vexillifer. The sequence continues at coordinate 1,951,989 of NW_006781396.1, read as the reverse complement.
ATGATACTATTTACCCACTTCTAAGAGTTTTAGCTCTTTCATATAGGTTTTTGATTTTGAGTTAATTTTTGTAGATGGAGTGAGGTAGGGTCCAATGTCATTCTTTTGCATGGGACTATCTAGTTGTCCCAGTACCGTTTGTTGAAAAGACTGTTTTTTCCCAGTTAACTGGACTTGGCATCCTTGTTGAAAATCAGCTGACCATAGACACATGGTTTTATTTCTGGACTGTTAATTCTATTCCATTGATCTGTATGTCCCTCTGTATGCCAGAACCATGCTGTCTTGATTACTAGTTTTTAAATGGGATATTTGCTAATTTGTTTAGTTACTGTTAGTACCCCGATGCAGATAGCTTAGAAAATACAGAAAAACATTAAGGATAAAAAAAAAAAAATCACCTGTTATCTCACTGAGGAAGATAAAATAAAGATGCAAATGTGTTGCTATATGTTTTCCATACAGATATATATATATATATATATATATATATAATATATAATTTATTTTTTTCCAACATAGTAACACACTATGAATAGTCTTGTAGCTTTACGTTTTCTGTTTAACAATTTGCCATGAACATTTTTCCTTGTCAATAAACGTTCTCTGAAAACATGATTTTCCGTGGCTGCCTCGTAGTCGGCTATATGAAAGTGCCCTAATTTACTCGTGTAAACTTCTGTCATCGATTGTTGTCTGGCCTGTTTTTGCCAGTATAAACAGTGCTACTGCAAACATCCTCAAAAAAGAAAACCTCTGTGCCATGATTCTGACGATTTCCTTAGGGAAATTCTGGTCGGTGGAACTGGAAAAAACACTGGAGTTTTATTGTGCCAAATGGCCTCCCAGAGATTTGTACCATTCCCACTAGAGGAGGTTTTCACAAAAACTGCCACGTGGAATACAGTCTGACTCAAAAGCTGTTTAGGAGTTGTTTATGTACTTTAAATATTAATCCTTTCTCAGATATGTGATTTGCAAGTAGGTTTGCCTTTTACTCTGTAGATGGTATCCTTTGATGTACAAAAGTTTTTCATTTTGATGAAGTCCAATATATCTATCTTTTCTTGCCTGTGCTTTTGGTGTTATAGCTAAATCCAACGGCATGAAGATTTCCCTCGCTGTTTTTGTCTATGGTTATATATTTTTCATAGTGCTGGTATCAGTCACTTATTGCCTCCGTAAAGCTGCATAACAAACCACTACAACAATCATTTGCTCTCACTTATGTATCTGTGGGCCGACGGGGGAGGGTCAGCAAATCTAGGCGAGGCATGACTGAGCTTGATTCTGGGCCCTGTGTGGGTTCAGTCTTCTCACTCTATCTGGGGCATGTTCTTCTCAAGGTTGAAAGGCAGGAGCTCAAGAGGCAAGCCCCTCTGCACAAGGATCATGCTTCTGCTAGTATGGAGCTTGGCCAGAGCATCCATTGGTCAAAGCAAGTCACATGGTCAAGCCCAGCATCAAGGGTGGGACAGCATCCTCTGCCTACCATGAGACCCAAGCATGGGTGTAGTTGCTCAATCCTATGCAGAGTGAAGGGTTGGGACTAATAATTCGATCACCCACAGTGATGACCAGGGGGTGGGAATGAACTTGGCAGGTTTGAGGCTGAGAAATGGCTAGTGTGCCTGAAATACGGTGATGGAAGGGGTAAGGAGGAAAGTGCCACTTACGGATGCATGAAAGATATTTGTTAACTGAATTAATCAAAAGAATGTATCAGGGCTTCCCTGGTGGTGCAGTGGTTGAGAGTCCGCCTGCCGATGCAGGGGACACGGGTTCGTGCCCCATTCCAGGAAGATCCCACATGCCGTGGAGCGGCTGGGTCTGTGAGCCATGGCCGCTAAGCCTGCGCTTCCAGAGCCTGTGCTCCCCAACGGGAGAGGCCACAACAGTGAGAGGCCCGCGTACTGAAAAAAAAAAAAAGAATGTATCAATGGAAGTGAATTTACTGAGATGGGAAAAGCAAGGATGGGAACCTATTCAGAGAAGAAATTGGATCGCTGTTGGATAAGTTAAATGTTAGAGACACACCAAGAGGAGATGTTAAGTTGGCAGATGGCTGTATGGGGTAAAGTAGACTCTGCCTGCAAGGAGCTGAGGGTCTTCTTGCAGAAGGAGGATGTGTGAAAGTCTAACTAACCCTTGCAGCTGGGATAGCTGTCTCCAAAAATGTACGAAGGACAAGGGGAGCTGAGGATCCCACTGCTGGCAGAGATCCAGGAAGTCTTCATGGAAGAAGTGGCATTAGAGCTGTGCCCTGAAGCGGGGGCTGGACATGCAAAGTGGGGCCAGATGGTCCTCCAGATGGAGAGAATAGCCTAGCTGAGGCACAGAGGGAGAACACAGAGTGTGATGACTGGCAGTGATGCCTTGAGGGAGAGGGTGCAAATTTCAGCAACGTGCCAGAGCTGGGCCAGGGTCTGTTGGCTGTTACCATGCTGGTGAGGCTGGAGATAGGAGAAAGGTGACCTTGATCAACTCTCTTCTTCCTCCTCACCCTGATGGGACTAGGGATCTGAGGATCAGGAGCCTCAGCTGCCTTTTCTGGAACTCAGAAGTAGAGGGAGTGCCCAGTGCTGGTGATGGTATCGGGAAACTGGCCCTTTCCTAATTGTTGGAGGAAGTGCAACTTCGGGCACCCTCTTTGGAGAGCAGTTTGTCAACAGCTATAAAAGTATGAAAATCTTCCACTTCACACGGTGTATAGACATGGGAACAAGGATGTTCATTGTGGCTTCATTCGTTAGTGCGAAAGGTTTAAAACAAACTAAATGTCCATCAACAGAGGTTAATTATGGTCCCTCTGTATAGAACACTCCACAGCTACTGAAAAGAGCAAGGCAGCTCTGTGTGTACTGAGATAGAACCATCTTCAGGATACACTGCCATGAGAAACACCTAGGAGTAGCATAGCATGAATACCACTTGATTTTTTTTTAAGAGGAGGAGAGACCTATATGCTATATCCTTACATGTACCTACAGCACCTCAGGAATTCTTGATTGCCTCTGGGCATGTGGGCTTGGGTAGAAAGGAGACTCACTTCCTTCTCTACATCCTCCTGTACAATTATTTACCCTGTCTGTGTATGACTTCCAAAAAGGACAGAATAAAATATAGTTCCTGCT
>NW_006781396.1:1924098-1948587 GCF_000442215.2 Lipotes vexillifer | reverse complement strand
CCCCCCCCCCCCCCCCCCGCCACCCCGTTCACTCAGTGGGAGCTTTGGAGAGGGACCCAGGGAAGGGCACAAGAATATAATGGCGACAGGGTGGTCCTTTCCCTCCTTCCAAGTAGGGTCCCTGTAAGTGACCTTCCATCCTAGCAGCCTCCCCAGACAGTGGCCTGGTTGGTGTGGGCTTTGAAGTGTGGCCATCAGTGGCCCTAACGGTGTGCCTGCAGACGTCTCCTTGCACGCACAAACATCTCTGTGTGTAGTGGTGGTGAATAATCCCCAAATTGTCTTTGATTTCTGCAGTGTATTTCTGTATTTCTATTCAAAGTTGAGTGCGTCTGATTTTATGGGAATCCATAACAGTTCAAACGAAATCGTGGCACCCTGCTGTGAAAATCTCTCAATCCTGAGAAGCTGAAATGCTCAGGTGTCCCCTCCTGCCCTTTCCCTCCCCCTCTGCTCTGTCCCCCTTCCTGTCCCCTTGCCTGCTGGGATGGAAAGCACTGCCTGTCGGCATGCCGAGTGCACCCTCTGCCCCTGCGTCTCCTGACTGGGCTGCGGGGAGAGGTGGGCGACGGTGACAGGAGGGCCTGCGCAGGAGCTGAGCCCAGAGTGGGCTGGTTTCCCAGAAGAGGAGAGAGTGCTTTGCTCCGCAGCAATGACGAGCATGCTTCCTAGTCTGTCCAGGAAGCCAGGCTGCAATGGGCTTCATCTCGGGTTTGGTGCAAAGGCATTTGATGAAACCCCTGCGGATCCGGAGGGGTTTGAGAGGAACCTGGCTCCCTCCAGCCTGGGGAAAGGGGGGACAGGAAGGAGGGGCCCTCCAAGGTTGGGCTAGGGGCCCCCCTGCCGCAGTTCACAGAGCCCAGTTTGCAGATGTGAGAGAGCGGATGAGTACATTAGGGCACTCGTTTTACTTTTAAATTTCAGGACCTCCCCCTGACCCCCCACCCAGGGAGACAAGAGCCCTCAGGAGAGGGCCAAGCTTCAGACCTGGGCCTGGTCTCCAAGGCCTGGGCTTTAGCCACTCTGTTGCTAATGCGTCTCCGTGGGCGGAGTATGGGGAAGTCGTCCGGTGATGGGCCTCATCAGACCTCCTCCCCGCGGTATGGGAAGGTAGCCTGGCTGGGCTGGCAGGGCAGAGACGCAGGGCCTCAGAACTGGGACCCACTTTCCGGGAGGGAGTGAACTCCTGTCCCTAGAAGGGTCTGAGCAGCTTCAGAGGGATGCAGTTAACCTGAGGACCTGCCCAGCTCCGAGGGTCTCCTGTGGCATTCAGACCTAGGACCGCGGGCCTCAGGGAAGTTCAGCAGAGCATAGGAAGAAACTTTCTAATCAGAGTTGTCTGTCTGTTCACAGGCTGCTGGCAACGTTTTGGTAGGGTGGACACAAGCTAGGTCTCTGATTGTTAAAACATTGAGTGTTTATTATAGAAAATGAGGAAAATGAAAATCGTATATAGAAGAATGTAAAGTCAGCCATAAACTCACCAGATGAGACCACTGTTTCACATAACAGTCCTGTACATGTGTCCCCCCCACACACACACACTCACACACTCACACATGTACACAGCCATACACAATCCTCTGAGCGCTTCCTGTGGACATCCCACAACTGAACCAGTCCCCCTTGGCTGTCTGGGCTGTTCTGCTGTCATAAATAACACAGCAGTGAATGTTCTGTGGCTGAGTGTCCATGCACAGCCACGATGATTTCCTCAGCTAAAGTTCTGGAAGTGGAATCGCTGGGCCATGAGGGTGTACACACCTTCAGGCTCTTCATACAGATTTCAAATATTGATTGATTCTCAGCCAAGTTGCCTCAGCTTGAGGGTGTGGGAGCCCTGGTGACCTTGTCCCTCTGGTGGCTTCAAGTGCTGATGACGCCCGCATTCACATCTCTAGCCCCACCTCAGGCCTGAACTCTAGTTGAGGGTATCCTCCTGCCCCATCCAGCATTGCTACTTGGCTGTCAGCAGCCATTCCAAACTCACCGTGCCCCAACCCGGGCTTCAGATCTTGCCCCTCAGCTGGTCCCACCCTCAGCCTTCCCCTGTCCTGGTTAATCGCAACTCCATCCTTCCAGGTGCTTGGGCCAAAACCCTCTGCTCAGTTCTTTCTAGCACAGCTATATCCTCTCCAGCAAGAAACCCTCTCAGCTGTACTCTGAAAATGCCCAGAATCTGCCAGATCTCACACGCGCTACCCCTACCCTGCTGGAGCTCCCGGCATCTCTGGCTTCCATCACTGTGGTAGCCTCCATCACTGTCTGCCTGTATCTGCCCTTGCCTCCTACTGTGAGTCCTCAACTCCACAGCCAGAGTTCTCCTTTAAACCTTGAGTCACTCTCATCCCTCTTGGCTGTCTGAAGACCACGACTCCCAGTTTACTCATGTCCGTGGTTTACAGGGTGCCCATGGTGGTCCCATTGTTCTCTGCCCTCATCTCTTACAACTCTCCCCACTGTGCACCCCGCTTCAGCCACACTGGCCTCCTCGCCGTTCCTCAGGCATGCTAGCACATCTTGCCTCAGGGCCTTTGCAAAGGCTGTTGCCTCTGTCCAGAAGGCCTTTCTCCCAGATAACCGCACAGCTCATTCTCTTGCCTCCTCATATGTTGGTTCATACATCACCTTCAGTGGTACTCAGACCTCTTGCCACGCTCCTTCCCTCCTTCCTTAGCACTTAGCCTCCCAAACACACTGTAGAACTTGCCCCCCGGCTCTCTGTGTTGGGCTCGCTTAGACGTGCCAGCTCCCCACCCCCGCCAGCTCATCAGCCTGTTCTCTTCTCTAGGCCGCTGTCTAGCGCAGTGCCTGGCCCACAGCCGGTGATGTCGGGGCAGACATGTGCAATGGGGCCGCACCTCTCCGCATAGCTCATAAGCTCTCTCAGGTGGAGGTGGAGGCTTTGATTTTATTTGGGGGGGAGGTGATTCCTATGTGGGGGTGAGTCCCGGGATGCTGTAAGTGCGCCACCTGCCAGAGCCTCCCCTGCTGGCCCTCAGCCCAGGCCTCCATGAACAGCAGGTCGTTACGGGCTGATGACAGGACATGGTGAAGGCCAGTGTGGGCAGGGTTGCTGCCTTGAGTCTGGGAAATTCTGTAGTCTGCTCCCTCCAGGGACAAAGGTGTGAACCTCTAGGGGATGGTGCTGGAGGAGGCGTGGGGGCTGTGGAGGGAGGACTTGGTCACCCCTGATGGTGCGTGCGTTGTCTTATTGGTACTGGTTCCAGGGGCAGTGCCTGTCAGATGCCAGCGTGGAAGGGCAGACTAAACAGGAGCCTGCTCACCAGCCCTAGCTGTACCTCTTCTTCTGGCACACGCACTCGGCTACTGGCTCCTGTATACTGTGGCTGTGGAGCCTGTTGTATTCTCACCCAGGTCTGGCTTAATAGCCTCTGAGTAGGTGCAGGGTCCTGCCCAGGGCCTTCCCACCAGGCCCTCAGTGTGGGCCTGCCCTGGGGCACATGGCTGAGCTCAGCAAGGGTTGGGGCTGAGGCTGGGAGACCTTGGGCTTGAGCCCTTACTGGCTGTGTGACCTTGGGCAAGTTGTTTAACCTCTCCAAGCCCCAGCATGTAGGACACACTACACACCACGGTGGCTGGCATGTACTATGTGCTCAGTAAGTGTTAGCAGTATGCATCCTTGAACTCTGTGCAGCTCACATCTCAGCTCCCCTAGAAGGCTCAGGAGTTCTCTCTTTGCATGGCCCTGGGCAGTGACAGGCGCAGTTGCTTTTTGATATCTCACATGCATTGCCAGCCATTCTCATGACCCTGTATCCCTCCCACAGTGCCTGGTTCAGGGCTTGGCATGAAAACGGATGTTGGAAATTGGCAGCCTGAGGGCTTTGGGTCCTGGCTTTGGGTCTTCTTGGCAGTGGGTATGTTTGAGAGATTTCTGGAAAGCTTCCTGTGAGAATGGGGTTTGGGACAGCCAGCTCTAACCCTGCTTGTACCTCTGGGACAGCTCTCTGGCACTTATACCAGGCCGGACAGGAAGCCCAGCACAGAAGGGTGTGTGTCTAGGTTTCCTGGTCCAGTGGGGACAGGTGAGGGTCAGTGGCAGCTCAGGCCGAATCCTGAGGGTGGCACAGCCTCGCATGGTAGAGAAGGCCATGAAGCTCTGCTGGCTGGGAGGTGGCAAGGCTGGGAGGCTGGGGGAACAGCTGTTTCACAGGGCGGAGCGAGGTCAGGCAATGCTGGGGGACCCATGCCACTTGCTGCAGCCCCAGCACCTAGGGAATGCCGGCAGGCAAAGGCAGCATGTATCGCAACACCTGGCCCGGAGGTTAGGGCCCAGGGGCCTCTTCCCATTACCACTAGCCTCTGTTCTCTCTGGACCTTGCTTTCCTCCTCTTGGCCAGAGGGACCAGAGGAAGGATAAGATCTGGGATCTCCGGGAAAAGCCAGTAGTAGGATGGACCCACTTGGTGCTGCCTACTCTGCTTTACCCTTTGGAGCCTGTGTCCCCTCGACCTAGCGTCTGTGTCACCTTTGCCCCAAGGCAAGGATGGGGAGTCAGGATGGAAGAAAGATCATCCCTGCTGTTGGATGCTCCAGAGGTGGCCTCTGCCAATCCCGTCAAGTGAGGGCTGTGTTTGGCTGCCCTTGACTGACAGAAGGGGGGCACTGAGGCAGTGTGAGTGCCTCTGAAGGGGAAACAGACATTTAAGGAGAGAGGATGGGGACAGTGTGCCCAGCAGCACCAGAGCCTGAGCCAGCTCGTGGAAAGTGAGATGCATCATGCACTCGTGTGTGTTGTGCACACATGCTCACTTCTTTGTGTCACATTCATCCTGTGTCTATTGTGTTGTGTATTGTCCTCCTTGAGGGAGGGGCCACGCCTTCCCCTTTCATAGATTAGGAAAGGGGGTGGGCAGGGTGGGGGTGGACAGCAGCATGGTGTGATGGAAATAGCATGGGACTCAGGTCCAATCCTAGGTGACCTCTCTGAGCCTTAATTTCCTCACCTGTAAAATGGGGACAATAATAGCTACATTTTAGAGATATTTGGGAAGATTGAATAAAGTCATACCTGTGAAAATCCCAGGCTTGTGGGAGTTGCCTGGTAAGTGTTCATTTTCTTCCTTCCTTTCTTCCGCTGCAAACTTCCTGCTACACCCAGCAGAATGGTGTGCACTCCCAGCTATTTGTGGACGATGTTCTTAGCAGATGTTGTTTAATTCTCATAACAGCTGGTTTCCAAAGGCAGAGGGCTGGAGATTTTTTTTAAAAGACACTCACTCACTATGAGATGTCAGAGTGTCACTTAATTGCTCTGTGCCTCGGTTTCTCCACTTGTAAATCAGGGATAATGCTTGTGATGCTGGCTAGCTTCTTTGCAGCATACGGTAGGCTAATGCAAGATAACAGATGGAAAGTGGTTTGAACATTTAGAAAAAGGCGTCGTGCTCAACCTCACTGGTAGTTAGGGAAATGCAAATTAAAACAACAAGGCCATTCCATTTTTCATGCTTCCAATTGGCAGCCATTTAAAAGAGGGATCACTTCCAGGTGGGCACAGAGGCTCTCTCATACACTTCTAGATGGAGTGGGAATTGCCACAGTCTTTACAGAAGGTAATATGACAGTGGCTAAGAAAAGTTTACGTACGTGCTCGGTGTTGTATTTAATTGGCCCATTAATGCTGCCGTTGGAGAACCAAGAGTGAGAGCAAAGTCCCAACACAGTTACATGCAGAGAGATGTCCACGGTGACGTTGCCTGTGTGGCAAGAACCTGTAAACACTCAGATACCCAACAATAGGGGATGTTTGTCTCCGTGACGAAACGTCCATACCATGAACTGTTATCTAGCTCTGAAAATGGAGGAAGTGGATGTGGCAGTGTTGACCTGGAGGGTTGTCTGTGAATTATTATGACACGAGAAAATGAGTTTCCTTTGTGTAGAGGGTAACTTCATCATCCTAAACAGCAACCACACCACTCGTACGCGTTTGTAACGTGAACACATCTGCTTGGGTGTGGAGAAGGGCCTCGTAGGATGCGCGCCAGGCCCAAGCTGCCCACTCTGGCCATCAGACAGGTCATGTTTGGCTCGTGAAAATGGAATTATTTGCCAACATTTAAAAATTGAATTCATAGTAAAAACCAAATTTCCAGCTTTTCATTGAGAAAAATCAGAATCTCTGGGCACACTGCACCCACATTCCCTCTGGGCTGAAATACATCAGCAGCTGCTGCTTTTGGACAGAGGGTTGGCCTCCAAATGGCCGTCATTCCCACCACTGGGGTCTCCTCATTTGTATGCCCTGCCTGCCCCTGTGATAGGCTGCTGACCTCTGGAAATGCAAAGGGGTGGAAACACAGGGATATGATGGGCATTTGTCTTTTATTATGTGACAACATCTTAGAATCTTTTATTTCCCACGTCACTGTTTCATACTTGGTAATTAGAACATTTTAAGTACAGTATTCAAGGAAAACACGAGGGCACCGCGGGCCATTGTGTGTGGTGTGGGACAGGATCCATCCTCCACTTGGCACCAGGCTGGGAGAGGGGGTCGGCTCCAGGTCCGGAACCGAGAGATCTGAGCCCTGGGCCCTTTCTGAAGCACTGGCCCCGAGGTCTTGCAGAGACGTGAAGTCTCTCCACAAAACCCTTTTCTTCAGCTCCCTTCTCTTCCCCAAGGCTTTCCTGATCATTTAATGATGAGGGAGGTGGCGTGTCAACTTGGGTCCAGATGCTGACCCCACCACTCACTAGTTGGGGGTCTCTGAGCCAAGTGTTTAACGGCTCTCGGCCTTCAGACCTCACCTTGTGAACCGGGGAGGATAATGCCTCCCAGGCGAGGTGCGCGGTAGGTGCTCCCTGAAGGAGGATGTGTGGGCCCTTGGCTAGGCCGTGGGGATGCAGAGGTGAGTGGGCCGTGAGCTGAGACACGGAGGTGAGACAGCGTTAACGGAAGGCAGGGATCCCCAGCTGAGGAGCGTGGGCCCCTCCCGGTGTCACTGCTGGTCTCCAGGGAGGCCTGCTCCGGAGCCGCTGCAGGCGTAAGAAGGAACCAGAGGGCCGTGGCCCTGCCGTAACGGGGCCGGGCAGGCCACGGCCGCGACGGGAGGGAGCAGCCCTCCCGCTGCCCACCCACTACCCCCGCCCCACTCCACTTAGAGATGGGAGCTTGCTTTGCTGAGCCTCTGGCAGCTGGACCCCAGCTCTCTCTAGAGCTTAGCTAGAGAGAAAAGTCCGGCTCCAGCTTTCCACAGACTTGCTGGGGGGCCCTGGTCAGGTTACCTCCCTTCTCTGTGCCTCTTTGGACACCATGGCCTGGGGGCTCCTTTCATATCCAAGGTTATGAGATGATACTGCAGATATAAAAACAGGAAAAGACATGTTCATTGGGCACTTTGGCTGCGGTGGGGGGGGGGGGGGGGGGGCGGAATCTGTTGCCCTAGAGCAAGGCTTGGGGGCGGGGCGGGGCGCGGCTGCCGACCCGCTCTGAGACCCCTGGGTTCCTGCTCAGCACCCACCTCCTAACTCTGTCCCCACTAAACCAGGTTCTACCACCCTCGAGGGATGCTGTCCTGGAGGATAGAGGCAGCAGCCCCTCCCTCTGCCCACTGAGCCCCACATGTGTCACAAACCTGTCCTTGTGCCCCCTGAGCCCTGCACACAAGCCGTGCAGTCGGTCTCCATGAGGGCACAGAGGGGGCTGTTGCCCATGCCCTCAGCCCAGTCGTGCCACACCACTCTCAGCACTGGACAATGACAGAACCCCAGGGTACAGACCCTCTCTTCTTCCCCATGTGCCCCACCCCGCCCCGTCTGCAATGATTCTCTCTCCTCCCTTCTCAGGCCCAATTCTCCCGGAGCTGCAGGGCTGAGGCAGTGCTGCACAGCTTGCAAGAGCAGGCGTTCCAATAGGACGTTTCTCACCCTCCCCTCCTTTTGTCCCCAGGAGCCATGAGGTGCCACATCGCTTCCAGCTGCCTTGTGGTCTGGCTTTCTGTGCTGATCTCTGGATGCTGTGGTAAGTTCAGTCCTCCACCTTCTCTCCCCACAGTGAGCGTGGGAGGCCGGGCTGGACGGTGTGTGGTTGGCGTTTGTGCTCTGGGACTCTCAAGACCCTGCCTTGCCGTGTGTGTGACTGGGCACTCACTTCCCTTTCTGGGCCTCAGTTGCTTCTGCAGCCCTCACAGGGCTGAAAATCCCAGCCATCTCCAGGGCCTGGGACACATGAGGGAAGGGCAGGAGACTTGAGAAATACTTGAGCTCTAAGGGGAGTCATCTATGACCGTGAACTGTCTTTCTTCTGGGATGCGGGGACTGGCCCCAGTTCTAGTCCATTTCACAGTTGTCTTTTGAGCACCTACTGTGTGACACTGTGTGCCCTACTATGTCCAACTCTGGGGGTATGGAAGGAATGACGTTCTCGGGCGCTCAGGGGCTCACCAGGGAGAAAGACACAGATAGGATTGCTCTAAACAGGGTGGATAAAGTGGTAATAAAGGATGTACGGAGGTCCAGAGAAGCCCATCAGAAGAAAAGATTCATTGAACTTGCGGGCACAGGAGAGACCCAGCCAGAAGGGAGACGTTTCATCTGAGCTCTGAAGACTGAAAAGTCGTTTTAAAGGGGGGAGAGGGAAGAAGGGAGTCCTGGAGGAGGGAATAGACTGAGCGAGGGTGTGGCTGCCAGAAGTCTTTCTTCTCTGCAGGGCGGGCAGCCCTCCTTCCCCTGGCCTTGCAGGAGCCAGGTCAGTGCCAGCTTTAGTGCCCACGGAGGAGGCCAGGAAAGGCCTGGGCGTTTGCCTCTCCTGGACAGCGGGAGCAAAGCAGCTCTGGTGTGCACAAAGGAAGGCCAGGACAGCAGGCACAGCTGGCTCGGTGTCCCACGGGACCAGGGTGTCCTCAGGGAAGAGCTATGGGCAGAGCGTGCCTGGCGACACAGGCAAACATATTCCTGAGGGGCGTCAGCTCCTTCTCTCACTCCAGGGAGCCGGGAGCCTCTGGAGGAAACCAGAGCTTCACGCTTGGTGGACTGCTGCTGGCATCCTGCTGCCCGAGAGTCCCTTGAAGGTCCCCTCTCCTGGCTTCCATGCTGGGAGGGATCTCTGCTGGAATGCCCCTGTGATGGGGAGCTCACTCCCATCCAAGCAGTGCAGGATTATGGCACAGCCTCAAAGACTCTCAGGGGCAGAGCCAGAAGGGGTCTCACACCCTCTTTCCACCCCTGGGCCAGCTGCTTCTCCAGGTGTCAAGTTTCTCCTTTGTAAAGCCCCATTCGGGGAGGGCTCAGTGAGGGGCACCCGCGACCCTCAGCTCTGACCCTCTGGGTTTGCTTGTTGGTGTCCTCAGACTCCTCAGGGACTCTGTGACCTTGGACACTCATGCCCTCCCCTGCCCTCCCCGTTAAAAAGAAATATAACAGGTGCTAACAGCTTGGCTGCCTTCCTAGAAGAGGTGCAGTCTCCCCTTGAGCTCTCTAGATCACAGGCGGCTCATGCATCCAAATTGCAGCAGCCATCATAACAGTGACACCGGGCACAGGACACCTCTGGCAGAGAGGCAGGGTGAGAGGGCAGTGAGAGGGCTTTTTGTCGTCATCTTGAGGCTGGGAAATGGTGGCCAGAGAGGTAGAGCGATTTGCCCAGGCCGCACAGCAGCGAGTGGCAGGGCGTACAAGGCCTCACCTGGTCGCCGTGCTGTGCTCCCTGTCCTGTGCACCTTCCCTGACATGAGTTGGGGGCGGGGTCTAGGGCTGTGCACAACATGGACCTCAGTGAGAACCATTGTGCCTTCAGAGGCCTGGGCAGGTGGGCCTGGGCTGGGGTTGGGCTTTCCTGGTTCCAGTCCAGGCTCTGCCACTTGCCAGTGTCCTTCAAGCCCTAAGAGGAATCCGCTGTCCCATCCCACGGTTCTGAGTGAAGTGTGTGCTTCCTGGTCTGGTGGATGCCTTGTCCTTCCCACATCGCGTGCCTGGACGGCTCTGCTCCGTCACATCTGCCCAGCTTTGCTTCCTTCCGGGATCTTTCCCTTCCTTGCCGCGTGTGGAAGGCCTGTCATCCAGCACCGCAGCTCGGATCTGCCTTCTGTGTGAGCCTCCCCCTCTCCCTTCTCCCCTCAGGCCTGTGGTGGTTAAAAGCTTGATTCTTGGGCTTCCCTGGTGGCGCAGTGGTTGAGAGTCCGCCTGCCGATGCAGGGGACGTGGGTTCGTGCCCCGGTCCGGGAAGATCCCACATGCTGCGGAGCGGCTGGGCCCGTGAGCCGTGGCCACTGAGCCTGCGCGTCCGGAGCCTGTGCTCCGCAACGGGAGAGGCCACAGCAGTGTTGAAATAAATGCTTAAAGCTGGTGGACCCACATCTACTTTGTAGGGAAGCATAAGTGTGAGTGGGCCAGGGATGCAGGGAGAAGGCGTCCAGGGCAGAACAAACAGTAGGTGCCAAAGCAGGGAATGAGCATGTGTGGGGCGGGGACAGAGGGCAGCATCGTGGGTGCGGGCAACTGGACTCCCGTTCCTTCACAGAAGTCGCCCGTTGTCCCCTCCCCTCGCACAGGCACTCACGTCCCCACTTGGCCAGAGGCCTCAAAGCTCCTGAGGCAGCAGTTTGCCTCTGAAGGACACAGCCTTCATGCCTTAAAAGTGTCTTTTAAGAGAACAGGCGACCTGTGGGCACCCGCCTTTCCCACCCTCCCATCACCCTCCCAGTCCCTACTGGCAGCCCAAGGCCACTGGGCTTCCTAGCGTGGGAGCCTGTTCCCAGATCATGGTCCTGCTTGGTATGTGGCAGGCGACGTACGTCCCCGAGGCTCTGCCCAACCGCCCGTTGCAGATCTCTCAGTGGCTGATTATCGGCAGGTCCTGTAAAACAAAATTTGAAAACGAACGATGCTGCTGCAGGTGACGTTTTTTCTGGCTGGTTTCCCTCCCACTGCCCCAGCCTGAGCCCATGCCAGATTCCCTGGTCACCCCTGAGCCTTCTACCCTGGCTCAGCTGCTTTCTGTAAGGGAGCCCAAGGCCCCCAGCAGGGATCCAAAGCCTCCGCCTCTGGCTGAGCAGGCAGCACTGTCATTAATACCAATATTAATAATAGCTGCCATTTATCGAGTGCTTGCTGTGTGTGGGAGCACAGCGCTAAGTGCTTTATGTATGTAATCTCATTTAATCCTCAACACAGCCAAGAAGTAAGTCCTATGTTATCGCTATTTTACACCTGAGTAAACTGAGACATGGGGAGGTCATATGACTAGAAAGAGGCACAGGGAGACTACAAACAAAGGTGAAGCCCTTGACCACTGGCCTCTTTCTGAGGCTCTTGTGTGTGCGAGGAGCTCCAGGTTCCTCATATGAGAGGGTGGAAGGGTGTGGGCGAGTGCGTATGTGTAGTTGTGGTGGTCAGGGAGGGCTTCCTGGAAGAAGGGACATCTAAGGCAAAACTTGAAGGATAAATAGGAATTTGGCGAGTGAAGGCAAAAGGGCCAGCAGTCCTGGCCAGGAGGGGAGAGAGAGGCTACAGTGCTTACAGAACCAGAAATGACATCAGCTTGGGTGCCTGAGCAGAGGGGGTGGGGGTGGAGATTCCATTAGTTCTGCCTGCTCCGCACTAGGAGGTCTCCAGCAATGAGGGAAGTCCTAGCCTGTGTTCTTGAGCCTGGCCCAAGCTCTGAGGGAGCCAGGTCAGCAGAAGTGAGGGAGGGGAGGGCTGCAGCCCACCCATGTTCAGGTCCCCTGGAAGACCCAGCAGGAGCTGCTTACGTGTGTGCTGCACGATGTCGGCCCCATGTGAGACCGACCAGCTCCCCCATCCCTGGTTGGTAGGGGCAGAGGGGGAAGTGCCCTCATTTGCCTCCTTCTGGGGTGTTTTCCAATACCAGCAACCAGTTCTCCAACCCTCCAGACACCGACTGTGTGTCCCACAATTCAATTCAATTCTGACGCTGTCTACCCAGAGTTAGTGCCAGGTTCCACAGATTTAAGGGTTCAGCTCTACTTTAGATGCTAGTGGTGAGTCCCAGACCACCTGCACTTCTGACTAACTGGCTATAAATCAGGGCTTCCTACTACCCTTTCTCAGGTTCAGTTGGCTAGAATGACTCACAGAACTCATTTACTGGTTGAATATAAAGGATACAACTCAGGAACAGCAGGTGGAAGAGATGCACAGGGCAAGCTATGGGGGGGTGGGGTCGGGTGGAGCTTCCATGCCTCTCCAGGTGTGCCATCCTCCCAGCACATGGATGTGTTCACCAACTTGGGAGCTCATCAAATATTGGAAATCTCCAGCTCCCCTCCCCTCCCTAGAGGTTGGAGATGGGCTGAAAGTTCCCCATCTAATCACTTGGTCTTTCCGGTGGTCAGCCCCTTCCTGAGGCTCTCTGTAGAGGCCCCACTCTAAGTCTCCTCACTGGGAAAAGGGAACCCTCCTACCCTGTTGGTGAGAATGTGAATTGGTGCAGCTGCTACAAAGAACAGTATGGAGGTTCCTTAAAAAACTAAAAATAGAGTTACCATATGATCTAGCAATCCCACTCCTGGGCATATATCCAGAGAAAACTCTAATTTGAAAAGATACATGCACCCCAGTGTTCGTAGCAGCACTATTTACAATAGCCAAGACATGGAAGCAACCTAAATGTCTATCAACATATGAATGCGTAAAGAAGATGTGGCATCTATACGCAATGGGATACTACTCAGCCATAAAAAAGAATGAAATAATGCCATTTGCAGCTACATGGATGGACCTAGAGATTACCATACTAAGTGAAGTAAGTCAAACAGAGAAAGACAAATACCAATGGTATTGCTTATATGTGGAATCTAAAAGATAACACAAATGAACTTATTTACAAAGCAGAAACAGACTCATGGACATAGAAAACAAACTTATGGTTACCAAAGGGGAAAGGAGGGGGTGGGGAATTAGGAGTTTGGGATTAGCAGATACAAACTACTATATATAAAAGAAACAAGGTCCTACTGTAGAGCACAGGGAGCTATGTTTACTATCTTTTAATAAACTATATATAGTGGAAAAGAATACGAAAAATAATACATTAATATGTATGTATAAGTGAGTCACTTTGCTGTACACCAGAAATTAACACAACATTATAAATTATACTTCAATAAAAAACTTTTTAAAAATTTAAAGATAAAAAATAAATCACCTCATTGGCGTAAACTTGGGTGTGGTCAAGGGGGCTCCTTATGGATATAACAAAAGACACTCCTATCACTCTGGAAATTGCAAGGAGTTTTGAAGCTCTGTACCAGGAACTGGGGGCAGAGACCAAATATATTTCATATTATACCATACTACTGAAGGCCTCTGGGGGGTTGCTCAGGGGACAGAGGAAGCCAGCCTTGGGGAGGCTTTGTGTGAGGGACTTGTGATATGGGGGACTCTTCATAGATGCGAAATTCCTCAGCCCATGACGGTATCACGCTGTCCCCTTCCAGAGCCAGCCCCCAACCTGAGACTGTCACAGAGTGGTACAGGGTTACCTGCACAGGCTTCCAGGTCTGGGTTCCAGTACGGCCCATGCCACACTTACCAGCTGTGTGACCCTGGGCATGTTACTAGTTACCCCCTCAAAGCCTCATTTTCCTCAGTAGTAAAATGCAGATGTGACAGCACATGTTGGACCATGAGGATTGATGGAGATGGTATAAGCGGCTGGTACAGAGGAGGGTTCCATAGATAGCAGCTATTATTATTGTTGTTGTTGTTATTATTGTTATTAATCACATGGCATCAGCTGGCCATTCCTTCACACAACAAATAGCTGCTGAGGGCCTTCTAAGTGCCAAGTTCTGTTCTGGGCACCAGGGTTGCAGCACTTAACACAGCAGACAGCCCTTGTCCTTGCCAAGCTCCCAGTCTATCTACAGCTGGGAGGCCCATTAGAAATACAATGTGAGCCACATGTGTGGTCTTAAATTTTCTAAGAGGCGCATTAGAATAGAAACAGGTGAAACTCATTTTAATAATGTATTTGACTTAATCCAGTATAGCTACAATCTTATCATTTCCACGTCATCAATATAAAAGACGAATGAGATATTTCACACCCACTTTTTCATACAACATCTTCAAAATCCTGTGTGTGTTCTACACTTCAGCACATCCTAGTGTGGACCAGGTCTCAATAGCCACACGTGGCTCGTGGCCTCGCTGCGCGAACGACCTGACAGCCTTCTGCCTGCCTACTGGCGTTACTCCCCATTTGCCTCGAGGCAGAACCGCGAGCTGCCAAGGTCCTGGAAAGGTGTCTTCAGCACTGGATGCAGGTGCAGTGCCCACTGGAGCCCCTACTCTGTGTCCCTTGCAGAACGCACGGAGCTGGCACGAGGGTACTTGGCTGATGCTCTTGTCCTCTAACTTCCAGGCCAGGTGAACCGACTGCCCTTCTTCATCAACCACTTCTTTGATACATACCTGCTGATCAGCGAGGATACGCCTGTGGGTGAGTTGGCGCAAGGGCTGGTGGGCAGGCTGGGCGGCGTGAGGTGGGCTCCTTTCCCACAAGTGAAAGGGATCTTAGAGATTGAGCTGATCTTCCCCCTGTTATTGGAAACTCTTCCATGGGGTCCCGGACGGGTGTTCGTGTGGCCTCTGCCTGGTTGCCTCCAGGGATGGGACACTCACTGCTTCCGGTGGTGGCCTATTCCAAAAGAGAGGAGTTCTCAGTGTCAAAGAGTTTATCACATGGGGCCCAAGTTGCTTGACTTTCACTTCTGCACTAATGTTGTCCTACAAAATGCCTCGTTCCTCTTCCTTGTGAAAATTTGAAGATGAAAGCTCTTGTAGAGTTTGTCCTGTAGCCTTTTGTACTTTTCCGTGATTACCGAGTTTTCTGCACTGAGTATGCCTGTTTTTCTTGTCATTAGAAAACAAAATTATCTAGGAAGTGATCACGAGCATCCTGGTACCCGCTTCTCACCACCCGCCCCCAGCTTGAGTCACCTCATCACCCAGGTCTATCCTCACGAGCCCCTCCCGAGGGCCTGGCTCCTACACCCACAGCTGGAGGTCGGCACGCAAAGCCCCATGCCCTTAGCTCAGCTCTAGGGACCCTGAAGCTTCTCAGGAAATGGGGTTGAATTGAACAAACCCATCTTGCAGCTGTGCTGATGGGAAGGCCCTAGTTCTTGTGAGCACGCAGGAAAACAGTGCCAGGAGGTGCCACTCACCTCCACCAGCACTCCCTCTTGTGTCCTCTCATTCTTGTCCGAGTCATTTTAGAGAAAGTGCTTGTAACCTGGGGCTTCCTACACTCAGGTCTGCCTGCTTCATGGGTGTCAGGGTGGGGCTGTGCACCAGAAGCAGCATGCATCAGCAGCCAGCATGGTGCATCTTTCTGGAGCATCACTTATACTTGAAAATGAAGCAGGATGGCTTGGAGAGGGGAGGGCTGTGAAGATACTTAACTAATAGGTCATTTCAGGCTCTCTTTCATATGTGTAAAACCAAACATAGGTGCAAAATTCTTCAAAGAAAATCTCTGCTTGAAGAGGGGAGCCTTAGTGCGCCCCAGACTCTCCCCTGCTGTTTGCAGGGGCACATGAGAAGCCCCCTGCAGAGGTCTTTCCTTCCACTCTTCCCTTCTGTGTGGGTAGGTGCTGGGCACAGCAGGTATTCTGACTATTGTGGGGATTGCCCCCATGGCCCAGTGACACTCTGTGTCTAGGGCTGTGGGGACCCACTGTGTAGAAAGTGGCCACCCTTTTGATGATTAGCAGCCCCATGCATCAGCATTGTGAGGCTGGATTTGGGGATTGGTGTTTGGGCATCTGGGTGTTTGAAGTGTCCAGGAAGGAGGCAGATTGCCTCTCTGGAATGTCCTTCCAGAGGCTTAGCTCTCCTTCTGAGGGGTAGAGAGGGTGGCCGGCAGTCCCTTGGGGACCCTGCTGAGCTGGTTCCTCCCTTCTGAGTTGGGTCAGGGGGTGGTGTTTGTGGCTGGCTCCTCCGCAGGCCCAGACCTGGCGTGCGGCTGGCGCGGAGCCATCAGAGGGGTGCCCAGTGCCTGTGGATCCATAAAAGATGAATGTTAGCAGCGTTTATCACCACCAGGGGTTCTGCTCTTTCCAGTTCATTCATCAGTTTATCAGATATAGATGGGGTGCCCCCTGTGCCAGGCCTGGGTGCTGTGGATTCAGAGAGGAATTCGACCGAGGAATAAAGGAGTCAGCGTCGCGGGTGATAGAGGCTAGGTCGGCTGTCTGGTGAAGCCCCAGTGGGGATTGAAGGGGGACGAGTCGTGCCTCTGGGGGCAGGGCAGAACAGGAGGAAGCAGGAGAGGTTGGGGGAGGTGGTGGCGGCTCCTGAGCAGAGTCCTGAACGGGTCCTCTCCATTGCTTCACGCACTGTTTCCTGTGGCTGATTTTTATAAGCGTCTGTTTGAACCTCATCCTCCTGGAGATTCCTCTGTGATGGAGGCAATATATCTGGGACAGGCAGGCCCCTGAGGCAGAGGTGTGGCCAGCCACTCACTGAGCCGGGCTGCTGGCAGGGAGAGGCGAAGGCCCCCTCAGGTGAGCGGCGCCAGCCAGGAGTAACTCCCAGGACTCGGCCCCATTATGGCTGTGTTTGGCAGTCACAGCGCGGGGCGGAGTGGGGGGTGCATCTGATGCAGTGGGGATTGATCCCTGGCTCTGGGAGGCCGCGGGAATGAGAGAGGGTTCAGTGAGCTGGAAGACAGCTCTGCTCATCTGTCTGGGCAGGGGCCAGTGCTGAGCTGGACCGCACCCTCCCGCCCTCCTCCCTTCCTTTTGCATCAGGGTGGGGCAGCACAGCTCTGCCCTGAAAGTCATGAGCCCAGTTTCTGTTCCTTGCTGTGTGGCATTGGGCACAGTGCCTCCCCTCTCTGGGCCTCTATCTCCCCATCTCACCAATGAGAGGGCATTGGAAAGATGGGCCCGGTGGCCTTGAGCTGGGGCAGTCCTGCTAGCCCAGGGTGTCACATCTCTGGGCCCTCAGATAACACAGCCCTGGAAACCTCCACTGAGTGCTGTCACCTGCTTGCCCTGGGCCATTCAGAGGATGCATATGGACTCACGTGGACAAAGCAGGGTACAGACCTCTGACCAGCAGTGGCCAGGGTGAGGGTAAGGGTGGAAACAGCTTGTCAAGGAGATTGGCCCTTTGCCTGCCATGTGGAATGGGGTGGCCTAGAGACTTGACTTTGAGGCTTGCCTCTCACTAACCCTTTGCTCTCTGAATCTCAGTGCTCCAAACTGTAAAATGGGATGGAATAGTCTCCTTTCTGGATTGTTGGGCTGTATACATACACTATAGTTAACTCCAAAGCTTCCACACCTAGAACGCTTTGTTGTTACACAAAAGAGAACTTATGTGTGTCCCAGGGTTGGCTGGTTGGACTGTCCTGCTAGCCACGGGCTTGCAAGGGGGACAGACAAACACATAGGTGAGCTGGGTCCAGTGGGGTGGTTGGTACCAGCGGCTAGAGCCAGAGACCAAACTGGTCTGAAAATGTCAGCTTACCAGAGGAGGGGGTCAGAGCTGCGGGCAGACCAAACTTCCAGCTCTGGGACAGATTATCCGCCTTCTGCTTGGACCCCCAATGAAGGGGAACTCACGATCTTACCAGGCTGCTCATTTCTGTGCTGTGGGGACCGTTCTGGGCATGAAAACGTCTTCCTAATGTTACTGTGAAACCTGTCCCTGCAACTACTACCCACTGAGCCTAATTTTGACCACTGGAGCCTTACAGAATAATAATGATAACATAACATATGATATACTATATATATATATATATATATATATATATATATATATATATATATAATATATATATTATTATACTAACAATGTTTACTGAGTGCTTGAGGCAGTGTCCTAAAGTGTTTTAATTCGTTTTTAAATTCCTTTTAGGAATGGAAGGTAGAGTTTGATTACAGGCTCTATCAGAATGTAGTTTCTGTGAGTGTGCTCCCCTGGGTTAGAGATTGGGACTTTCATTCACCCCAAACCTTCTGAGCCTCCCCATTTTTCATGCTCTTGCCTCAGTTTCCGACCGCGGGCCAGCGGCCACGTGCTGGGGAGCGCAATGGGAGGGCACGGCCCAGCCATCTGAAATCCCGTGCGGAGGCTGCATGTTCCATCTCTGCCTCCTCCTATCTCAGCTTCCAATTCCCTCTGCGTGATGTTTTTTGCAGACCACCTCCCAGCTGGAAAAGACAGAAGCCAAATGAAGTCGTTAAGTAGCTCTGCCTTCCCGTGGCCTGTTAACATCCAGGCCCCCCTTGTCCCTGTCTGTCTTCTCCAGACGTGGACCTCAGTCACTGGCAGCAGAGCCCGGCCTGGGCGGGGCAGAGCAGGAGCACAGTGGAGACGTGATGCCTGGTCAGGCTGGTTGGCATAGCCCACACCTCGGCCCTGGCTGTGGGCAGCGAATGGCCTCACGGCACCTTTAGGATGAGGGACAGGGGGTAAGGATGCTGTCTCCGCTCGCCCTCCCCAATCCACTCCAAACACTCCACCAATATTGCTCGTGTCGGGACCACCGACCGCCTCCCTGTGGCTAAAGCTGACTGTTAATCCTCAGGCCTTGTGGTCTTTCAGCAGTTATCTTTATTTCCTCCAGCACATCGCCTCTGGCTGTGCTTTCTCAGTCTCCTTTGCCTGTTCCTCCACTTCTCCAGGGCCTCTTGGCACTGGAGGGCCCCGGGGCCCAGCTCCTCTGTCTCTTCTCCATGCTCTCACTCCCGTGCCGTGCCTAGTCTGGCAGCTCTGGTTACCACCTGTGTGCTGACAGCCCTGAGGCTTCTACCTTCTGCCTGGGCCTCCTCGCACCAGAGATTCTAGGCTCATATACCACCTCTCCATCCATTTCCACGTGGATGTCTAAAGGGCTCTCAACCTCAGTCTAAAGCCAGACTCCCAATCTTCCCTGCAAACCCCTGCTTGCCTGCAGCCTTTCCCATCTCAGTTAGTTGCAACTCCGGCCTTCCAGGTGCTCAGACCAGCAACTTGGGGTCTTCCCTGACTCTTCCCTTCGCCCACCCCACCTCATATCCAATTCATCAGGAAATCCTTTTGGCTTGACCTTCAAAATATTTCCAGAATCTTCTCACTTCTCACCGCTTCACCTCCCACCACCACAGGCCGAGTCTGGATTATCCCAACAGCTTCCCGATGGTCTCTGCGGTCCCCCTGCTCCCTCTGCCCTGCTGCAGCCTTTCTCACCCTCCCAGCCAAGTGGTCCTTTTCAACCTGACACAGAGCCTGTCACAAGGTCAGCTCAAGTCCCTTCACCCACCTGGAATGAAAACCGTGTCCTTAAATGGCATCGAGGCTGTTTGCAGTCCAGGCCCTGCTACCACTCAGACTTCACCTCCTTCCCCACACCCCCGGCTCGCTCCACTCCAGCCACACCAGTCGCCCTGCAGTTCCTCGAGCAGGAAAGGCGAGTTCCTGCCTCTTGCTCTTTGCAGTCGCTGCTCCTTTTTTCCTGGAACGTGATGAACCTCCGTTGGTCAGTCAGGTCAGTTCACATGCTGCCGCCTCTGTGTGGCCTTCCTGGCTTTCTCCAGGCGGGGTTCAAGGGCTGCTTCCTTTGCTTTCTCCTTCTCTATTAGTCCCAGTCGCAGTGCTGTTATTACTCAGCTGCTCATCTGTCTCCCCTGTTGCCCTGTGAATGCTTCCAGGTGCCTGGGCCATCTCTATGTCCCCTGGCCCCACCCCCACCCCGTGCCTGGCTCATGCCTGGGGCTTGAGGTGCCTTGGGGGAGGAGTGAAGTCTGGAGTTTGTGAGTGCGGGGGGAACCTTCCAAGGCAGGGGCTGGGGCTGGCTCCATGCCTGCTGGCCATCCTTCTGGAGTCTCAGGCCAGGCACCCCCCTCCCCAGGGTGTCAGGAGCGAGGTGTTGGTGATGACAGGGATGACTGCCCAGGGAGAGCGCCCAGGAGAGCATGTCTCCCAGATGGCACAGATGCTGTTTGTGCCTGCGCTTGTGAACGGCAAAGCCCACACCGTGCGAGGGTCATGTTTTCAATCACCCCAGCTGCCTGCCCACCCCAGGCTGTATGTGGCATATTTGCTGGGGACCCTCGGAGCACCGAGCCCTGGCTGGCCTCCAGGGAGGGACACAGAAGGAGCAGCATGAAACCTGGCTTGGAGGCACCGAGCTGACTTAGGAGTTCTGAGGGGGTGGAGGGCATGTAGTCCGTCTACCTTGGCTGCCACCCCAGTCCTCACTCATCAGGTCCTGGAGGGGGACAGTGTCCCTTGGGGCTGGGTCCCAAGGTCACTCCTCCTATCCCAATTCTAAATACCGCCAGTCCAAAGCCTCCCAAGCGCCTAGAGAAAGGAGTGAGAGCTCTTTATCGTGGCCTGTCACCTACCACTCCTCACCTGCTCACCATCACGGGGACCGCTCAGCACCCCAACACCTCAGCTCTGTCTCGCCGCCACACCCTCACCCGCACTGTCCCTTCGGCAGGGAGTGCCCTTTCCCCTTCCCTACCTGGTGAATCCCTGCTCATCTTTCGAGGTGTAGCTCAGATGTCACCTGCCCTGGGAGGTGCCATAGCCTCCGCCATCCCCCACCCTCTGTTTGCTTTGAATTCACCTCTCTGAAAGCTCTTAGCAAGTCCTATCATGGTTATTTGTGTGTAACTCCCCGTCGGCTGTTCATTTTTATTTATTATCTTAATTAATATCAATGTTACAGTTAATTATCATTTTGGTATTTATGTGTAATATAAGATTGTAGAACGATACTATTAGCTAGCATTTATTGACTGCCAGCCTCCTACCAGAGCCTCACCGTGAATCCCAGAGAAGTGGCGTCATGTGCACTGTACAGCCCAGCAAGCTGAGCCTCCTGGCACATGTCCTCTGTGCCAAGCACAGTGCTTGGTACAAAGTGGGCCTCAACAGTTGCCGGTCGGGCGAGTAGAGGGATGAAGGAAGAATGAAAGGCTGAGCGGATGCTGAATGTCTTGCCGATTCTCCCCCGCTTGGCCCTGGTCCCTCTGTGTGTCGCCAAGGTGGTTGCTCATGGAGCCGACTTCGCCAGGCAGGCCCTCCCAGAACTCCAAAGCGTCTTGAGCCACAATTCAGGTGATAATGCCCACACTAATCACCTACACAGCTAAATTAGTCTTGTCAGGAGCCATTAAGGCAGGAGCTTGGGATTCATTAGGATGCATCAGGCCCAGGCAGCGCCTGGCACCACTGCCAGACGGCGCTGATTAATTTCTCTGCAGACTCCATCAATGCCCAGCTGTTTCGTCTGGACCCAGCGAGAGCAATTTTCAGGTGGGCCGACCCGCATCGGCGGTCTCAGTAGACGGAGGAGCTGTGTGCCTGCAAGCACGCAGACGACTCCCCGCAGGAGCAGGCCCCACTGGGCGCAGCGTGGGAGATGCGGGGATGCTGACATGAATGGCGGGCGCGTGGGCAGCACACACTCAGGGTTGGCATGACGTCCAGGCATGAGGCTCTGGAGCAGCTATGGAGAGGGGCAGGTTAGAGGGGAATCTGGGAGGGGGTTGGGTCTTTCCTGGACCATTCTCTGTACCTGGTGTCCCCCGGGAGGGGCTATTTATCCTACCCTGTATCCCTCGTCTCTTGTCTCAATAAAGGGAAGAAATCATCTCTCAGGAGAGGATGGAGAACCACAGGATGAGAATGAGTTTTTCCTTAACCGGAGTGATCCTTAGGACCGCCACAGGGAAGAGGGGGTCACTGTCCCACAAAGCAGTTCCCTGGCAAGGGCCGGTGATTGAAGGCTTAGAAGGACGTGGGTATGAGGAGTCCAGTGGGGGTGGTTCCCAGACATCAGCTGGGTGTGTGCTCTGAGCATGGTTTGGGCTTTTCCACCTGCCACCTGTACAGAGGCAGTGTAGCTCAGTAACTAATAACAACACAGACAAAATTAGAGTGCCTGAGACAATAATAAGTGCTAAGGAGAAATAACCGTCTGTGGTTGAAGTTAAAGTCAGAGGTACACAGTGGTAACAGCCTGTATTCCTCACCTTCACTTTTACCCCCCACCCAAGGATCCTCAGAGGGCCTGCAATGAACAGCTAGGGCCTCCTATAGGACAATTTGCTGATCACTAGTCAAACACTCCCACTTTACAGATGGGGAAACTGAGGCCCAAGTGGGGAGCTTGCCCAAGGGCCTCAGAGAGTTACTGTTGGATTCCTGCCCTAACTTCTCACACCATCTGCAAAAGAAATTCAAGGGGGCTCTGCCCATGCAGGTATGGGGTTCCTCTGGGCCTAGGGAAGAAGGGGCATCCTCCTGGGTTGGTGGGCTGTGAGCTTGGGACTTGATGTTTAGAGAAAGGGCTCCAGGTGCCTCAGAGCTGCCACAATCTGGGGTTGGAGTGCTTAGGGAGGGGAAGTGAGGGTAGCCCAGAGGCTTCCTAAAGCTGTCAGTACTGGGTGAGGTTTTGGAGGAAGGAGGTGATCTAGTATCTGTCCAGGTGATTAGGTGCTGGGAGCAGCTGGTCTGGGGCCCTGGCTTCCTGGTGACCTCACAGAGCAGGGATTTTACTCTTCCTTCTGGGAGGTGGGGGATGACTCACAGGTCTTCTGGAAGGGGCTGGGTGCCTCTGTGGCCTTGCTTCCTTTCTGCCTTTCTCCAGGTCAGCATCGGCCCTCACAGGGGGTTATAGGACAGATTAGTACCCTTTGGGGGGATGCTGGGCTGTAGCCTCTCCAAGAGGCCCCTGCCTGGGCACATCTGGAGCCTGTGGCAGCCCCAGCTGTAGACTGCCTCTCGATACATGGGTGGGGGTGGGTCGGGTGTTTTGCATGCAGCCGTAATATCACCAATGATAACGATGATGTGCCACATGTCGTGCAGGCAGGCATTAATGGTCTGCACTGCACACCTGTGGCAGCCTGCGCTTGGAGGCAGTGTAGGGACACACACACTAAAGACAACTGGGAAAATGGCAACTATATTTACACACTTACTCTGTGTCTAGGTAAGCTCTTCCTACACATTGCTTCACTGAATCCTTGTAGCAGACCGAGAAAGTGGGCTTTATAATCCCCATTTTACAGATGAGAAGGCAGAGGCTCAGAGAGAGTGAGTAATCTGCACGGGGTCACACAGCTTCTGTAGGATAGAAATGGGCCCGAGCCCAGTGCTGCCTGACCCCAAAGCATGTGCAGCTTAACCACGACTTTGGGATTCTGTGTGTGGGTCATTGCTTTTAAGGAGCCCCGGTTTGGAGTGGAGAGAGGATGTATGGTAAGTGCCCAGACCACCCCCAGGCAAGTGGGCGGTGTGAGCTCCAGGGTGCTGCTAATGCTCAGGCAAGGAAGGACTTCATTCTGGGCATGGAGAGGGGGAGGTTCATAGTGGAGGTGTCGTTGAGTGACTGGGTTTACACGCAGAAGCCACAGGAACAGCGTTTCAGAAGGCCGTGGGCCAGGCCCACCAGCAGCGGGGTAAGCAGCTTGTGTTGTGTCTTGGATGGCAGAAATAGGTTGTTGTAGTTAAAAATAAAAATAATAGTAGTAATCATTTAGTGCTTGTGGTTTACTAGTTAGGTTACCTGAGTGATCTCACTGAATCCTTACAGCAATGATGGGAAGTCTGCTCTATCATGGTCCCCATGTTACAGGCTCAGAGAGATCAATCAAGCTGCCCAAGCTCCCACGGGATTTGAATCCCAAGAATTCAGTCTTCAACATCCACACTCTTACTACCCCACTCCGCCACCCCTCAGGATTTTTGAGGGCCTTTCCTCAATCTGTCACCCAGGAAAGGGTCTCAGCAACCAAGGGTGCACACCAGCGAGGAGCTGGATGAAGGGGCAGCTGCTCCCAGAGAGGGGAGAGTGGCCAGCACAGCTTGGTCTGGGAGCACAGGCCCTGGACTCGGGCAGGAGCCTAGGTCCCAGGACTGACTCTGCTCCCATGCAGCTGTGTGAGCTTGGGCAAGTCGATTTCCCTGTTGGGGCCTTTCTTCCCCAGTTATTCCGAATATGCTAGTGCTTGCTGGACATACTGTGCAGAGTTAGAAATATTGCTGAGAAATGACTGGGGAAATAGATGAGAGTGTGAGATTAACCAGGTTGCTTGCTCCTGGGCCCACGGCCTTTTCCAGTGATCAGCAGTTAAGGAAGTGGGGGCTTCAGCCAGCTGTGCTGTGGCCAGGCAGCAGGCACCCCCTTTAGTGGGGCTGGGGGGCTGGCAGATGAGCCTGGCTCATCTGTGTCATTGGGCGAGGATGTGCTGAGCTTGCAGCCAGCCAGGAACACTTGGGCTCTCTGGGAACCAGCCGAAGGTGTGATTTACAAGAGCTGAAAATCCTCCAGCTGGCTGGGGAGACGGTGGCAGGCAGAGCCGACTTTGAACTTGTCATCACTCCCCTCACCCTGACTGTTCTTTTTTTTTTTTTTTTTTTTTTACAGCTTTATTGGAGTATAATTGCTTTACAATGGTGTGTTAGTTTCTGCTTCGTAACAAAGTGAATCAGTTATACATATACATATGTTCCCATATCTCTTCCCTCTTGCATCTCCCTCCCTCC
>NW_006781396.1:1908768-1923914 GCF_000442215.2 Lipotes vexillifer | reverse complement strand
TTTTTTTCTTGCGTTATGCGGGCCTCTCACTGTTGTGGCCTCTCCCATTTGCGGAGCACAGGCTCCGGACGCGCAGGCTCAGTGGCCATGGCTCACGGGCCCAGCCGCTCCGCGGCATGTGGGATCTTCCCGAAACGGGGCACGAACCCGCGTCTCCTGCATCGGCAGGCGGACTCTCAAGCACTGCGCCACCAGGGAAGCCCACCCTGACTGTTCTTTACACGGCTCAGGGGACCTGTGAGCCTGACTGTCCAACTACAGCTTAGTCCGGAATAGGAGATCAAGTCTCTGTGTCAGCCCTGGACTTGGGTTTGGACACAGGAAAGTTGTCCTTTGGTGTAAGGATCTCCCTCATCTGGGTGCCACCCCCTTCCTCCTCTCCCCCATCTGGGCACAGGGCACCAAGCACTGGCAGGGGAGGCACAAGGCCTGGGTTCTAATCCCAGCTGTACCTCTTGTTAACTCTGTAACCACAGGCAAGTCCCTTAGCCTCTCTGAGCCTCTTTTTTCCTCCTCTGGAAATGGGGCTGATCATACTTGCCCAGCTGACTTCACAGGGAGCTTTAAGAAAGAGCACTGAAAACTAAATTGCCATGTAAATGGCAGACTTTGTTTTTATTGAGGTCTTTGTCTTGAAGTGACTCCTCTTCCAAGAAGCCCTTCATTGCATCTTGAACAAGTGTGGACTGTTATCACCGGCTACTTAAATCTCTCTGTGCCTCAGTTTACTTGGTTGGAAAATGGGGGTGATGGTCACACAGTGTATGCTCATAGGCTTAAATAAGTTAATTAACTTTGGACATTAAGAAATGTGGTTGGCATTAATATATGCTGACCATTTTGGTTGCCATTGACTAGTGCTTTTCCCAACTAGGAGAGAAGCAGCTTGGGGACAAGAATGATACCCTTAAGTGGCCAAAGCCCAGTCTGCCCAACACATAAATATTTGGTGTGGTTTATGTGTTACTCTTCCAAGGGCATTTTCGCTTTGCTGGTGGGAGAGGCCCAGAGGTCCCGGGTTCCACCTCCCAGCCTGACCGGGCATGCACTCAGCACAGCTGTCTGCCAACGGGTAGTGCAGGCACGGGGTGGGCCCTTGCGGCGGTGGGCTAGTGAGCACACCTTCCTGCTCATGGGCTGTCTGCCTCCTCCAGGTGCTCCATTGGTCCCCCTGTGCCCAGAGTTCCCTGCAGTCAGCCTGTCCCTCACATGACGCTGCCCAGGGTCTGAAGACAGAAGCCTGCCCCTGAATGCACTCGGTTTTACTCTGGAGGTCCCGGCTCCTGTAGTCAGCCCTCAGACTCAGGACAGACTTTCCCACCTGCTCCCTCCCGCTCACCCTCCTGCGTGCCACATGCCGTGTCCAAGGGTTTTGCACGCCTTGCTCATTTAATCCTCACAGCTCCCTGTGAAGGAGGTGGTTATTCAGCGCATTTTACAGATGAGGAAACTGAGGCTTAGAGAGATTGCCACCTGCCCAAGTCATTAAGTGAGCTGGATCCAAGCCCAGGTCTTTCTCCCTCCACAACCAGAACTCTACCCTCTTTGCAGGTGAGTAGATCAGGGTAAGCGAAGAGGAGAACCTTCTAGCCCTGGGCTAGAACAGAGGCCTCTCCCACCATCTGTGGTCTCTCTTTAGCTTCCTCACTCTGCCCTCATACTACAGTGGATGGAGGGGATGAGAGCCTCAAACTCTGGCCCCTTCCCTTGAGTGAGGGAGGGGGTCTTCCTTGGCCACCCCTCTCTGTCCCCACATCCTGATATCACGGCGCTGCCCACGGACCCTCCTTTCCTGGGCTCTCTTGGCAGCAGGAGTGTGTGCGGCGGCAGCCCTAGCACTTCCTAGGACTGATTTGGCCTTTGAAAGGATAATTCAAGATGAACATGCTGGCGTCCAACCAGAGTGAGATGGAGGGATTATTGAGTGTTGAGGCTGCTTCGCTGCATCAGCTGCTTTATGAGCTCTCCAGAGAGCCCTGTGCCAGGGATAACTCAGCCCTGACGGGCAGGGGGGCAGCGTTTTGGTGAGCAGTGCCGGTGGGGCCCAGGCACCCCACTGGCCCCACCTGGGTGCCAAGAAGCGGCTTCCAGCTTCATTGCAATGCAGGTCATTGTCCCTCCCTCTTTGTTCATCCTGTGCTGCCCCAGAACGTGGGGTAAGGACAGTGGCACCCGCCTGCCGGTCCCGCTGTGGCCTCTGGCTCCAGGCTGCCTGGGACAGTGCAGGTAGAGTGGAGGTGAGTGGACCAGAGCCTGTGGACAAATCTCATTGATTTCTGGCAGACTGTTACCCCTGGGGGCAGCCCAGTCCCATTGCCAGGGACACTGTCTCTGCAGGCTGGTAGATGCCCTGGCAGATCAACACGGATCCGTAGTTGGGGACTCAGTGAACTACTGGGGACGTGCTTGGTGTTAACACACAAGGGCATGAGGTTTGGGGAGCAAAGCTCCCTGTGGGGCCCTTACAGCTCAACTCACCCCCCATCACCCCAGGCGTTTGTCCGGATCAGCCACCCTGGCAGCCCCTCGGTGTTCTAGGGGACCGGCTAGGGTGAAGCCAGGGTATAGACTGGGTTGTGAGCTCTTTGAGGGCAGGGACCGTGTCTTAAAGCTTGTTAGGTGGCGTCGTTGGGATGTGCAGGAGGCTGGCAATGAGCACCGATGTTCTCCTTCCTCAGTGTCCGCTGTGGAGCCTGACACAGGGAATGATGGCACATGGGTGGCACTCGTTCTGTGTGTAATGACTTAAGTGTCTATCCCAGCCCAAGAGCACATTCATCCCTGGGCTGTGACACCCTTAGGTTGGGAAAGTCTTTTCTGAGGAAGAGGCGTCCAGGAGAGGAAGTGACAGGAAGACTCGCTGAACACACGAGGAGCAGCTGGGGGACAGGTGGTGGGCGCTTCCCGGCGGCAGGGGTCCAGAGAGATAATTAACAGTTCTTGTCCTGGGGATGGGGGTATTCTGGTGCTGGCAACAGCATTCTGTCTCTTTTAACACAGTCCCTATCTCTTCCTCAGTCCTCCCTGTTCTCTGTGCCCAGTCACAAGATGGGACTCGCAGTGTGATGGCAGCGTCTTGGGACAGAAACAATTTACAGTCCCTGTGTCGGGTTCCCATGCATCTGACCCTCAAGACAGCCCATAGGGCCACTTCTGCCCGTGCTTTATAGATGAGAAAAAGTCTGTGACTTGTCCAAAGTGGAAGGACCCATTAAACATTAGCACCGAGGTTTGAGCTGGATGGTCTGGCCCCCAGCCGGGGCTTATGGCTGCAGTGCCCGGCTCCATCCCCACTATTTGCCCTTGAGTAAACCGCAGCAGCTCTCCAGACCTCAGCTTCTGCATTTTGTAAGCTGAGGCTATCAGGCTCCTCCCATTTGCATTCTTTCCCTCCCACTAGTAGTTCAAACCCCCCTGAGGGACTTGTTACAACACGTGTTGCTAGCCACACCCTCTGAGTTTCTGATTCAGTAGGTCTGGCTCGGGGCCAGCAGTTTGCATTTCCGACAGGTTCTTAGGTGATGCTGCAGCAGGTCTGCGGACCACACTTTGCGACCGCTCCCCTTCCTGTGTTGCTTCCCAGCCTCTGGAATTGGCTCTGGAGTCTATTGTGAGTCCTCCGTCATCCAGGCCAGCTCAGGCCCACAGCCCTGGTGGCGGCTGCCCTGTGGGCCTCGTCTTGCGCTCTCTGGACCCGCCTCTTGCCTGCCTGACGGTCTTGCAGGTCCCCTGCCTGAGACACCGCCAGTGTTCTCTACACCTCAGCTGTGGCTCATCAACGGATAACAGATGTGTGAATTAGGAGGGGGTCTGCAGGGGAGGGGAGGCACAGCAGAGCAGAGATGCCCACAATGCTGAGATGCCCTCAGCCCCCGCCTTTTGTGTTTACACAGAGTGGCCTCGCAGCAGTGACATAATTACTCCTGAAGGCCTTCATTAAAAGCTCTGGAGCAATTTCCAGTCAATTAAGGAGAAAGGAACAGCTTCCTCCTTAGGTGCCCCCGCTACCACCTGCTTGGGGAGGAGTCCTGCCCAAGGAGACGTGGGTCTGGATCAGGGGCAGGGTGTGTTTCAGGGTCTGTGCAGGGAGGAGGAAGGGGGTGGCTTCTGAAGCCAGTGAACCTGCTGTCCTACAGTCTAGCCATCCATCACCAGCTCCTGGCTGAGCGCTCCCAGCATAGTGTGAGAGGCCATGAGCTGTGGAGGCGGGAGCTCCGAGGCTTGGCCCTGCCTCCGCACATGCTGAGGCCTCAGGCAGATCCTTCAGCCCTGGGAACCTCAGTTTTCTCACCTATAAAATGGGGCTGGTCCCATGCACTTTGCAGAGCTACTGTGATTGTTGAATGAAATAATGTGGTGAGCACAGGGCCTGGCCCCCACCCGGAGCACAGTGGCAGGGATGGTCATTCCTGTCCCACTTGGGGACCTGCCCCTGCTTGCACAGGTGCTTTCAAAAAGCAAAAGGCTGTTCAGATGTTGACAGTCTGAGGTCCCCCTGAGCCTGGCTCAGTTCCTGTCGTCACTCTCTGGACACAGGAAACCAGAAGACACAGGTGGGGCGTGGACCTGTGGCACCTGCCCTTCTGGGTGAGACCTCTGAACTTAGAAAGCCTCGGATCCAAGGGGGAACACGTCTTCTTTTGCCTAGAGACCAACTTGGGAAAATTACAATGTTTACCGGCTGCATTTCACTCCATCCAGAATAAAACTAGCTTCACCGAGGGCCATGGGTGAAGGTGGGCGAGGAGAATGAATATTTTTGCAGCTTAGAACGCCGGCTTCACCGACTAGAGACACATCAGTGAGAAAAGTGGTACTGCTTTTTGGCTCCAAAAATACAAATATATCTGAGTCTATTTGAGAAGTGGCAATAATGAGGCTGCATCCTGAAATTAGACCAGGGGCTGCGCTGAGAAGACAGGCTTCCTGGGAGGCTGGGGGATTGTCCCTGCTCCAGCCTGGTGCCCTCATTTGGTGAGATGACGTATGGGCTGTGACACAGGACATATGACCTATGCCCAGCACCAAGCTTGGCACACCATCAAGCTGCTTAGTCCCAGCCTGCGCGCACCCGGTTGGCAAGAAGTGTTGTCTTTTTCTTCCCAGTAATTCTCTGTGCAGTTGATGCCATTAAAAGAATAATGAGGGCTGAGGACAGGGTCACCCTCCCTCCTTCCCTCCCTTCCCCATTCCTCAGCCTCTCTTCTGGGCTCTGGGAGACATGGGTGAGTAGTGGGGAAGGCAGGATGGACAGTGGAGGAGGTTAGTCTCTTACTGGCCGGCTCTTTTGCCAGCGTTTTCTCGTCCATAAATCAGGATGTTGACTCTCTGGTGACAAAGCATCAGTGGTTGTAAAGTCCCCAGGGTGTCTGAGAGCCAGGCTCCTTGAGGTCAAGGCGTCTTCGTGCTAGAACTGCTCCGTTTTGCTGAAGTTTCTCTGCTGGAGTTCCTCATTTTCTGCCCCTTCGTTTCGGCCAGGGCAGTGTCCTGCCGTCAACAGGTCAAACCCCAAGCCTGCTGGGGTTTCTTACATTGGCCGCTTTCTTATGAGGAAAGTGTAGATGTCGTCCACCCACTACCCTATCTTTGGAGGACTTGTTAGAATATTTAATTTCACCAACACATGTAGTACTTATCCTGTGTCAGTAACTGCTGTAAGGTCCTTTAAATCCTTACAGCAACCCTGTGAGGGAGGGTTACTATCATTTCTATTTTATAGATGGGGAAACTGAGGCAGACAGTTGCAGTGACTTGCCCAAGATCATATAGCTGTCTGATTCAGTAGGTCGGAGGTGGAGCTGGGATTTAAACTTGGGTGGTGCCGCCCTAGCAACTGACCTCTTAACCAGTGTGTTCTGCTACCTCTGAAGAATAGTAATGACAATAGTAATAACAGCTGTTATTTATTGAGTACCTAGGAGACACTTTGTACACATTATTGCGTCATATCTTTATGAAGACCCGTCAGGTGGGTATTTATGTCTCTCTGTGGCAGATAAGGAAACTGAAGCTTGGAGAAAACAGTTAAAGTGCCGTGCTCCCAGAATTAGTAAACAGTGGAGTCAAGACTGAAATCCGGGGCAGCCTCTTTGTGAATCTCTGACTGCAGGGTTTTAGAAGATTGTCAAATGGTCATTCTCCCAGTCCGTCCTGCCGCATCTCCTGTATGCTCTGGCTCCAGAGAAGAGAATCTTCCAAGACCCACCAGTGATCTGTGATGAGGACTTGTCTCACCCAGAAGCAATTCCACCCAGCCCCACTGTGCCAGAGCCTGGGCAAACGGTTCACCTTTACCCTTCTGGGTGATGTTAAATGAGAAATAGGGGTCAGGGATGGAGGGAGCAGAGGGGGATGACAGTGCAGGACAGCAGGACCTCTCGTGGACCATTGATTGCTGACCCTGGTCATGTGTCCCATGTGCCCCTCCCTGGCAGCAGCTAGATGTCCTGACTAGTTAAACTGAAAACTAGTGATAGGAAAGTAAAGTTGAACACTCCCAACAGGTGAGGTTTTTTTTTTAAGGAGTTCAAACCTCCTTCTCTCCTGTCCTGACCAAGTCCCATAGAGTTAATAAAAGCTGTCATTTATGGAGGGCCAACTAGGGGCCAAGACTTTATATGCAATATCTCATTCAATCCTCACAACAACCTAGGATGAGGATGGTATACTCATATCTCCATTCCTGTCAGTATGAAATACTTGAAGCACATGGAAAAGTATAACGCGGCATTGTCTGAAATGTAGCAGCCACTTGCCACACGTGGCTATTTAAATGTACATTAATTACAGTGAAATAAAAATATAGAACTCAGTTTCTCTTTCACCCTGGCCACGTTTCAAGTGTCCAGTAGTTGCACTGTGGAGTGGCTGCTGTCTGGGACAGCACAGATAATGTTTCCATTTTCCCCGCACATTGGGTAGGACGGCGCTGGTACAGAGTATCTCTGTTCTTCAAATGCGCAACTGAACCTCAGCACCCTGCCCATAGCCACTCATCTGGGGACAGGTGGCTCCCCGAGAAAACACCTGGGCTCTCGACCAGTGTTCTCCGTGCCTGGCCCTGAGGACAAAGAACCTGCTCTCCAGGTGGCAGCTAGAACGCTTCAGGGACAAAGAGGCAGCGCGACCTACTCGAGGTCGAGAGGCTGGAGTCGGTGGACTAATAGAAACCGGGGGCTCTAAATCATCGAGTGCCACCCAGCTCCCGGGACCCCAGCCGGGCCAGCTCAGAGCCGGGGCCCTGGGGGCCAGAGGCAGCCCTGCTGGTTATGAATTTTTACAGCTGTTTACCTGACATTGTTCCATCCAGGAATGAAATAACTCTCCCCACGGCCGCTATGAATTCTTTGCTTCCCCGGGAAAAAAAAAGCAGCCCCTGTGATTGGAACACTGTCTGCAGTCCTGTCAGGTAGCCGGCAGTGAATGACAGGTGAGAGAAAGCAAATGGTGAAAGCCATTACCCTCTTACTTCAGTGGACTCGGGGAAATAGTCATAAATTAGTGCTCCGTGCTGAACGAGGGGAGAGGGAAAAACACAGGAAAAAAAAAAAAAAAACCTCCTCCCTGAGAAAGTCGTAATTTTCTTCCCGAGGGTGGGGGGAATAGGATGTTCAGCTTGTAACATCTCAGAAGAGCCTGCTCGGCATCCCGGCCATTGCCCATTGACGAGACAGAGTACGGGGGCTGTGTGTGTGTGTGTGTGTGTGTGTGTGTGTGTGTGTGTGTGTGTGCGGGCGCACGTATGCACACACACACACCCATGGGGTCACACTCCACCTTGGAGGCTGCTGTTTATTATGAAGTGAGAATCTGGGGAAGAGCAAAAGGGCAGCCGGGGGGCCCTTGTGGGGCTGCACGCACTCTGACGTTGTTATTACTTAAAGGACGTTGACTCTTTCCTTTGTGGGGGGATGGTAGGAGGAGGGGTGAGGAGGGGCTGGCACAAGGCAGAATGGCTGAGCGAGCCCCTTGGGAGACCCGAGAGAGGATCCCCAGGATCGGGGTTGCTGGGAACAGCCATCTAATTCCAGAGAGTTAAGCTGACAGACCTAAGTGTGAACTCGACTGAGAACATTTTGTGGGCGGATAATGTACACCAGTGGTTCTTAGACTTCAGTGTGCCTCAGGACCCTCTGGAAGCCTTGATAAAACAAATTGCTGGGCCCTGATCCCAGGGTTTCTGATTCAGCAGGTCTGGGGTAGGGCCAAGAATTTGTATTTCTCACCTGCTTCCAGGTGACGTTGATGCTGCTGGTCTGGGGAGCACACTTGGAGGACCATTGATGCACGCCTTCAACAGTCCTTTCATGAATCCCCGGTACCCTGCCCCACAATGTCTCCTGAGCATCCACCGGGTGCTGGAGCGGCTCAGCAGGTCCAGTGGCCCTGGCCTCCTATGGCTTCCATTGGGGTGGGAGGGTCAGACACTTCTCAGCTGACCATGACCACCCAGGCTGGTCATGGGTAGTAATGAGGGGCAAGCTGAGAGGGATGGGGTGAGCACAGGAGAGAGTCACTCCCTAGGGAAATGTCCTGACATTGCAGTCAGACCCCCAAATCTCTGCGGGACATCTCTGTGAATGCCCCTGGCACGTTGGAACCAGGGTCCTCGCTGGTCTTTCCTAAGGTTTCAAGGAGCGAATGCGTGTCAGGGGCTCAGTGTGCAGCACAGGCACTTGGATGAACACTGTTGGGTCAGGTCTCCGGCAGGAGGGGGGTTGACAGGGGTCTTGGTGGATGCTGGGCAGAGCCTCACCAGGCAGAAATGCAGAGGAAAGACAAAGACCCAGAGGCAGGGGCTGCTTGGGGCCTGTTGCAGGGCCCAGTGACCTCTCACTGCCCCGTTGCAGACAAGCTCCACCTGGGCTGTCACTCGACCGTCAGGCAGCAGTGGCCACTCCTCCTTGGGGCCTCTGGACTTGTTTCCATGTCACCTGTTTCTCATGAAGAACCTTGGGTTCAGCCATTAGTTCTGTATTCATCCTTCCACCTCCCCAGAAGGGCTGCCCTGGACAGAGGGACCGTGAATCCATCATCCTGGTCCCCCTGCTTCCAGCTCAGAGTTGGACCCGATTATTAAGCTCTCTGCTGTATCCTCACATGTGTCCCTTTTTCTTTACCTTTTTTTGTCTCCTCCTTCCCCTCTGCCACTGCTCCCCTTTCTTCTCCAGATGTCCTTGCCTTCCCCTGGACCTTGTCTCCCTGGCCCCCAGGACCTTTCGGTGGCACCAGGGGAAAGGGGGTCTGTTGTGGTCCAGACAGGTGCTGTGCTGTAAGAACAATGTCCTCCGCGTCCAGAGGCATTCATTCCCACCTCTGCAGACAGGCCAGGCCCAAGGCAGAGGACTCGCTCCCTCCTCCCTCCTCCATCTTTCATTCTCCATCCTTCATCCAACAAATGTCAGAGCTCTGTCCTTGGCACTAAGGGAGTTTTAAGTTTATAGTTAATAGTAAAAGGAGTTTTCAATCTAGTGGGAGCCACTGCCAACCACCTCCATACAAAGATTTAAATAGCCCCAGAGCTCAGTGACCAAGAGGGTCTGTCAGGAGAGGCTACGATGAGGTCCAAAATAAATGGCAGCTACAATGAAAACATCCAGAGAGAGGGCTCATCACTGACACAGAGTAATAATAACGATCATGATAAGAAACAGTTCTTGAGTACCTACTATGGGATGGCACTCTTCTTTTTTTTTTTATTGGAGTATAATTGCTTTACAATGGTGTATTAGTTTCTGCTTTATAACAAAGTGAATCAGCTATACATATACATATATCCCCATATCTCTTCCCTCTTGCGTCTCCCTCCCTCCCACCGTCCCTAAGGATGGCACTCTTCTGAGACATTATGTCTGTTAACCTGTTCATTCTCACGACTCCCAGTGTACAGGCCAGGAGACCGAAGCGCAGTGACATACGCCCCTGTCCACGATTGCCTAGGCGGGAGGTCGGGCTGGCACACGGTTAGCATTCACTGAGTGTTGTCCTAATGAACGAACAGGGAGGTGTTCAGGACAGGTTTCTCCGGGGGGGGGGGGCGGGGAAGGGCAGCCTTGCCACCCCTCTCCCTCCAGGGCCACCCAGTCCACCCTGCAGCTAGAGCTATCATTTTAAAGCATAGATCAGCATGACCCTTCTCTGTTTACCACCCTCCCTGGGTTTTCCCTCTAGTTGGACTAAACCCAGACTGCTTCCTTGGCCTGCAGAGCTCTATGGCCTGGCCCCTGCCTTCCTCCGACTTCCTTTCCTATCACCCTCCTCCTGGCTCACTCTGTTCCAGCCACATGACTTGCCTTTGGTCTTTGAATGAGCCAAGCATATTCCCAACTCAGGGCCTTTGCACTTACTGTTCCCTCTGCCTGAGACACTCTTCCCTGAGTCTTTGCAGATAGTTTGCAAAACTGGGACCTCCTCATCACTCATTTCTCTGGGAAGCCTTTCCTGACCACCCTCTCTAATGTAGCCCAGCCCTTTCTCCAGCCCCTCATTCTCCCATCACCCTGCTTTGTTTACTTCTTAACACTTCACACCTGAAAGTCTCTATTGCTTCTGTGTTTATTGTCTATCTCCTACCCTCCCCACCCGCACATCTGGCTCCTTGAGAGTGGCGACTTTGTCTTTCAGTGCTGTGTCTGGTGCCTAGCTGAGGGCTTGGCACACAATGAACCTTCAGTAGATATGGAATGAATGAATGAATGTCAGAGTAGATACATCTTTAGGTTGGAGAAGAAAGGACAACATTTGAGTGGACGGATACTATAAGCAGAGTCAGAGAGTGGTTCTGTGTGCCCACGGGAGAGTGGGTCAGGTGGTCTGGCTTTAGGGGAGGGCTTGAGGAAGGGAGTCATGGCAGAAAACATGGTATGAAAAGACAGGATCCCGGGCTTCCCTGGTGGCGCAGTGGTTAAGAATCCGCCTGCCAAGGCAGGGGACACGGGTTCAAGCCCTGGTCGGGGAATATCCCACATGCCATGGAGCAACTAAGCCCGTGTGCCACGACTACTGAGCCTGTGCTCTAGAGCCCGCGAGCCACAACTACTGAAGCCTGAGAACCACAGCTACTGAAGCCCGCGTGCCTGGAGCCCATGCTCAGCGACAAGAGAAGCCACCACAGTGAGCAGCACGTGAACCACAACCGAGGGTAGCCCCCGCTCGCTGCAACTAGAGAATGCCCGCGTGCAGCAACGAAGACCCAATGCCTCCAAAAATAAATAAAATAAAATTAATTAATTAAAAAAAAAAAAAGAAAGAAAAGACAGGATCCCAGGGTGGGGGCCCTGAGGCCAAATCCTCATGACCTGGACTTGAGCCTAGGTGATGATGAGCCGTAGCCAGTCTCGAGCACAGTAGATGCAGGGTCTTTGAAGCATTGCTCTCATGGGGTCACTCCTCAGTTCAGAAACCTTCAGTGGCTCCCGCTGTCCACACATCCATCCCAGGCTCCTTGGTCTACCAGACCAGGCCATCCGTGGTTAGCTTCACTACCCTTCCAGCCAGTGTGGATACTTGACTCCCCTGGAAAGATCTGTGCTGCATTCCCCACACGTTCTCTGAACTGCTGTGTTGCACAGCTCCAGGGACGTCGTTTGTGCACTTGGCTGGATGGCATTGCCCTGCACTTTTCAGCTCTGCCTTCTGCCCAGCTCTGTCATTCCTGCCATGTCCCCCGCTGCAAAATCCCCTCTGCTCCACAGCTGGCCACAGTTTCTGTCACCTCTGGCTTCCGGGAACTCTCCATTTGTATGATTCCCACCCCGTCCCTGTTTAAGATGATTTGGGCCCCTCTTACCTGGAACACTGGTTCTGTAGCACACAAGCCTCCCATACAGTCACCCCACACTTCTGTAGGAGCTGGGGGGAGGGTGGGGGGGCAGATAACATGCTCACACCCTCCACTCCCCACCTCTCCCAGAACTCCTCCCACACGCAGGCTTCGCCGGCGTCCCCCTCTACCTTCAGGACGCTGTCGCCCCTCACTCAGGTGCTCAGGACTTGTCTTTCTCCTAGGCTCCTTCTCTGTGGGCCCGAGGACGGCTCAGCAGGCCCCTGGCCCCCCAGGAGCCCCAAAGCAGGGCTCACGTCCCTTCCATCCTAAAACACAGCCCTTCCGGACCCTGAAGCTCCCTCCACCAACTTTCCTTTATTTTCCATTCAAGCTTCTTTTCAAAAACGAACTTATCGGGCTTCCCTGGTGGCGCAGTGGTTGAGAGTCCACCTGCCGATGCAGGGGACGCGGGTTCGTGCCCCAGTCCGGGAAGATCCCACAAGCTGCAGAGCGGCTGGGCCCGTGAGCCATGGCCGCTGAGCCTGCGCGTCCGGAGCCTGTGCTCCGCAACGGGAGAGGCCACAACAGTGAGAGGCCCACATACCACACACACACAAAAAAACAAAAAAAAACAAAAACAAAAAACAAACTTATCTACAGCATTATTGAGGTATAACTGACATATGAAAAATGACAACATTTAAAGTGTATAATTGAAAAACAAAGTGTATAATGGATTCATTTTGAGATATGTGTATACTGTACCCTTGAAACCATTACCACAGGATACTGAACTTATCCATCACCCCCCAAAAGTTTTCTTGTGCCCCTTTGTAATCCTTCCTTCTACCCTTCCCATCTTCCCTCCCCAGATAACCACTGATCTACTTTCTGTCTCTGTAGATTAGTTTGCTTTTTCCAGAACTTTATGTAAATGGAATAATAGTGTACGAACTCTTTTTGTCTGTCTGCCTTCACTCAGCATAATTATTGTGAGATCCACTTCATATTGTTGCTATGTAACAGTTCATCCCTCTTTGGTGTTGAGTTGTGTTCCAAAGACAGGCCACAATTTCTTTATTCATTCACCTATTGATGGACATTTAGCTTGTTTCCAGCGTTTGGCCATTCCAAATAAGACTGCCATGAAACTCACGTACTTTATATGGACATATACTTTTATTTCTCTTGGGAAAATATCTAGGAGTGGGATTGCTGAGTCATATGTGTATGTTTAACCTCCTAACAAACTGCCGGACTCTTTTACAAAGTGGTTGTACCATTTCACATTCCTACTCAGCTGCTCCACTCGCCACACTCGCCAGCGCTTGGCACGGGAGGTCTATTTTTTTTTTTTAATTATGGAAATTATATATATATATGGCATAAAATTTACCATTTCAACTATTTTTAAGTATACAGTTCGGTGGCATTAAGTATATTCCCAATGTTGTGCAACCATCACCATTCTTTCCAGAACATTTTTATTGTCCCATACAGAAATTCTGTACCTATTAAACAATAACTCCATTCTTCCCTCCTCCAAACTCTGGTAACTCGATGATGGGAGGTATTTTTAATTTTAGTCATTCTGGTAGGTGTGTGTGGTGTCTCATTGTGGTTTTAATTTGCATTTCCCTAATGACTAATGGTGTTGAGCATCTTTTCATGTGCCGATTTGCCATCCTTATATCTACTCTGGTGAAGTGGCTAGTCAAATCGTTTGACCATTGTTGAAAAGCAAGTTGTTTTCTTGATATTGAATTTTGAGAGTTCTTTATATATTCTGGATAGGAATCCTTTTTTAGTTGGATGATTTGCCAATACTTTCACTCAGTCTGTGGCTTGTCTGTTCACTCTTTTTAAGCAGTGTCTTTTGAAGAACAAAAGTTTTAAATATATGCAACCAGGCTTCTTGACGGGTGGTCTACACTACTCACTGGCTCTCTCTTGACCTCGGTCTCCTGTTTACTCCTGACCCTCCTGCCTGGCTCCGGCTCCGACATTGCACTGACACACTTCACACTAAGGCCGGCTGATGGGGCAGTTTTCAGACCTCACCGCCCAGACTCCCTACTGTATTTGACCTTGCAGCTCCTGTGACCTGACGCACTGTCCCCTAGGTGCCCTCCTACTCCCCTCCTGCCTCTGTGACTGCTCCTTGGTCTCCTTCTCCCACTGAGCAGTGCTTCCCAGGAAATGTCCTCTGCCCCCTTTACATGCTCCCCATGATGGGGTCTCCCCCTCCATTCGTCCCCTGACCACCCCAAGCCAGTGATGCCCAGGTCACTGTCCCCCGCCCAGCCCCCTCCCCAGCTCAGGACACACGGCCCCAGCTGTGCCCTGGCAGGTGCACCAGGAGGGCCAGAGGCACCTGTGCTGTCATGCGCCCCACGTCTTGCTGTTTCCTGCCCTAGTGCCTGGTTTGTACACTTCCTGCTGCCTCAGATGCCCTTCTTGAGTTTCCTCTCCTCTTTCCTTTCCTTCAGCCATCTCACACCATCTCTGTTCCAGGAAGCCTTCCTGGAATTCCTTCCTCAGGTGTCTGGCCTCTGGCCTCTCATGGCCTATGATACGGCCTTGCACCTATCACATTACGTGGAAATGATCTGTTTATGTGTTTATTTCCTTCACTGGGTGGTAATTGCTTTGAGGGCCAATATGACTGCTAATCCGTGTTCATATGCCCTACATCTGCAGGTGTGCCTGGAATGGATTTGGCGCTCAGTAAATGGTGGGTAATTAAATTTCAGGACTAGACCCTGGGTCAGTCCTGAGCTTATTTATCCTCAGATCCATTCTTGGCCTCTTCAGCTCTGCCCTCAATCACAGGGAGCTGACACTGTAGGCTGCATTTCCTGGGTCCACGGGCTTCCATCTGGGCTTAGCCCCGGCAGTAGACTGGACAGTGGGAGGAAGGGTGTCCACTGCTTGGGTGCTGGCTCCAGCTCCCACCAGGTGACCATGGCCCCTCAGCTTTGGAAACACCTCTTCCCCCCTTGTCCCTGCCGTGCAGAGCTGGCAGTGGTGGCTTCCTGGTGCTGCTGGTCACTGGGCCATCCCCGCTTGGCCTCTGAACTCCTCCGTCCATCACCTGTGTGACTGATGCCCTGCACTGGATCCCCTCTCTGCTCCACACTGACAGCGCTTCTCTCTTCTTGGTTGGACCCTCTCAGACTGTCAGGAATGTGAGGGCAGGGGCCCCTCTACTGGTACCAAGGACCAGCCTGGGATCATTGGTCCCAGGAAATTACGGTAAATGGCAGGCATGCAGGCCCAGGCCCCAGCTTACTCTGCCCTCAGCCTTTGGCCCTGAAAGTCCTGCCGGTACTCCACAGCTAAGCGGGGCCTGCGTCCTTGCACTGGAGTCACCGAGGGAGCG
>NW_006781396.1:1905866-1908632 GCF_000442215.2 Lipotes vexillifer | reverse complement strand
GGGGGGGGGGGGGGGGGGGGGGGGGGGGGATTGAGCAGCTCCAGCCCCTCCCGTGCTCTTGGCCTGGCCCCTTCATCGATTAAGCCTGCTGCGTGGTAAAAGCTGAAGTGGCCCCAGGTGGTGGGGTAATAGAACCTTTAATTGTGTTCAAATGAGATTAACTTCTTATCTGACAGTTTGACATCTTTATTGTAATTAATGCCCGAATAATGCATTGTTATTTTTATAAACTCCATGGTGGCAAACACTTTCCCTTTATTTGGATTAAAACTAGATGTATCTGTTACTTCCCCTCATTACCCCAGGCGGGACTCAGGGTCCCCAGCTGGGGAGCAGGGACTGGGGTGAAGGGAAGCCACATCTGCCTAGTCACCTCCCAAGGGGCATGAGGGACGAGGCCCAGAGCTGGTCACTGGGCAACAGTGCAGCCAGGGCCTGGGTGAGCCGAGGCCTCCAGAGTTCCAGTCACTGCCTGAGAAGAAGGGGTGCTTCTGGGTGCCCCCCCTTGCCAGACGGGCAGCATTCTGGGATATAGTGGGTGGATTCTGTCCTGGGCAGTTTCAAGAGAAATAGACCCAAACTGATATTCAGGGTCTCTGTAGTACCAAATAGATCGAGAAAGAAGTAAAAGGTAAATTAATATAAACACTCTGGAAGAACTAAGAGCTCCCTCTGCTTATTCATTTGTTCATTTGTAACTAAGTGTTGATCACCTGCTATGTGCCAGATATAGTGTTAAATGCTGGGTGAGCTATGCTGTAGTGGCCTCCAGGTTCCCTCTTTGGGGGATGGGGTTGAGGGGAGGGGTAGGATATAACAGAGGCCATGAGCATGGCTCTGGAGTTGGACTGCCTGGGTCCAAATCCTGCTACCCATTTATCCCAGGGCAAGTTACTCAACTTCCCTGAGCCTCAGTCTTCCTCTTCTGTAAAATGGAGCTAATGAAAGTATTTACTTCCTGGGATTTGGGGAGCATTAAATACGCGTGAAAACATTTAATACGCAGCCTGGAGCACATAATAGCCAAACAATATTAAAGGGAGTTATGGATATTATAGGTGCTAGCCGTCACTGGGACTGGTCTGCCCAGGGATCCCACAGTATCCGTGGTGTGGGGTTAGGTCCCCGCAGAAGGACTGCTGGAGGGTCACATGAACCCTAGGAGGGAAGGCTCATGGCCCTGCCCCCAGGGCTGAGAGTTGCTGGGGGACAGTGCCCCTTGTGCTCCCTCCCCAGTGACCCGTTGCCCACTCCCAGACACCCTGTCGCCTCCACTTACCCACTCGTTAGCCCTGCTGACAAGGTCGATAATGCTGGCACCAATGTCTTTATCAAAGCCAATATTAATTTTCACTAATTAGGAACTGCCGCTAATGAGCGTCACAGCTAATTTAGCTCATCCATAACCCGGGAACGGCGCCACTCATGTGCCAGGCTCCGGAGTTCAGGATGCTGGCACCCGCTGCC
Source organism: Lipotes vexillifer (assembly GCF_000442215.2). Taxonomy (NCBI): domain Eukaryota; kingdom Metazoa; phylum Chordata; class Mammalia; order Artiodactyla; family Lipotidae; genus Lipotes; species Lipotes vexillifer. The sequence goes on along the minus strand of NW_006781396.1, from coordinate 1,907,165 downwards.
TCCTCCAGCCCCTCGCCGCAGTGCTGGGGCGCCAACTGCCAGTACAGCCTGCACTGCCAAGCCGACCCAGACAGTTCATTCCGCTGATGAGGGCCCAGTGGTCCCCATCTGCAGGGAATCCCCCGGTGGGGCCAATAGACAAGGCCCTCAGGGGTAGATCAGAGTGTGTGCCCACCAGCCCCCAGTCTGGGAGGCTTCCTATTAGGAAGGCTCTGGCTCCATTCTAATGCTTCTGCTACCTCCTCCAGGAAGCCTTCAGAGACTACCTCAGCCCGTTGAGCCCTTTCCCCTCTTGGAGAGCCTTGCCCTCACTGGAAAAACGCTGGCAGTGAATTAAGGCTTGTCAATGACAGTGTTTGCCAGAGTGCCTTTTCCTGGGAGACAGTAGAGCCTGGTGGTCAGAGCGTGGGCCCCAGATTCTGACAACTAGCAGCCATGAGACCTGTGCCTCAGTTTCCTCTTCGGTACAATGGGAAGAATAACATTACTCCTAGGGTCATTGTGGGGGTGAGATGAACCATTGCATTAGCTGCGATCATTGCTCTTAACTTTCCCAGTGTAGTTCAAGGATCCACATGCTTAAATCTTGCCTCTTCTTTATGCATCCTTTTGCCCCTCTCTGTGCCCAGTACCAGGCTTTCCTCGGAGCAAGCAGTGGGGCAAGAGCCCTGGCTGACAGGCTAAGCCCCCGGTGCGGTGCCAGTAGTTGTTGAATGAGTTAATGGACTTGGATACTTACATCTCCTGTCTGAGCCTTAGTTTCCCCATCTATAAAATGGGGCCATCAGCCTGGTCAGTCTCTAAGGGCCCTCTCAGCTCTTCTGTTCTGTGATCCTTGGAGGCTCTGGGTAAATATTTGGTGAATGGATAGATGTTGACCTCTGGCCCTCACTAGGAAGACTGGAGCGGTGATTTATTTCCCTTCCAGGCCCCTCAGGCCAGCTCCCGTTTCTCAGATGGGGCTTGAGATCAGGTGCTGGTCTGAGCTGTGCAGCCTTGGAGCAGGGCCACTGTGCCTGGGCCAGGCATAACTCTATCTTCCCCTCACCACCCGCAAGCCGTCACTTCCAGGGAGCCAGAGAGGTGCTTTACCTGGCTTGGCTGTTGTGCATGCAGTGCAATCCCCAGGAGCTGCCCAGGAGCAACCTCTGCCCCTCCGTCCTCCCCTGGCCTCCGTGGCACCTCACAGCCACTATGTGTGAACACATTTGAGGATCATGGCTGGGGAGGGAGGGTGGGAAGGAAGGGAGTATGGGGGCAATAGGCTCAGACCCTCGTTTGGAGAAATTCCATTCCTGC
>NW_006781396.1:1899186-1905711 GCF_000442215.2 Lipotes vexillifer | reverse complement strand
CCAGTCCTGCTTCCTTCCCTCAGATTCCTTCTGTGCAGCCTGAACTCTTGCTCGGGAGGGGGAGGGCCCAGGATGGCGGGCGAGGACATCTTTTTTGCACTTATCACCTCGGAAAAGCGACCTTCAGGCTGAGCCAACTTTGGGGGAAGTGCCTTCAGCTGTGACCGATTTGACTCTAAATCTTTGGTATTAATGCCTGGTTCCCAAGGTCTGTCATTCTCTATGCCCGCAAGACAAGCGAAAACAGTGCGTGGCCCATCTGTCAACCTGAGGGGTCCCCAGCTCCTGCTGGCTTTGGCTGGGGGTAGGGGTATGAAGGGGAGGGGGAAGGTGGGGACCATCTGGCCAGTGCCTGGCGGTGGGGGATGAGCCAGCAGCCTGGAGTGAAGGACCTGAGGGGTAGAGGCTGGAAGCTCAGGGTGATTCCATGTCTGGGTTCCAGCGGGAGGAATGTGATTGGAGCCTGGTTTAGCATCTCAGATGGTTGAGATGATTTCTGGGCTTACAGACCTATGGTGATTCGTTTGATGGGAGCTGAGTATAGCTGTATACAGACAGCAGCGCACACGGCAGGTAACTGTGTGAGAGGCTAGGAAGGGGGGAAGATGTGTCCCCAGCTCCAATTTGCTCTTCTGGGCTCTCTGCAGAGATTCGGGGCTGGAACAGACACTTCATGGCCGGGTGGAAAACTACTGACCTGGCTGAGGGGACAGAGGTGGTGTTGGGAGGGAACACGGGGCAGCTTAGAGAAGGTTTGTCTTCTAGGCTTCGTCCCCTTTGTGCCTGTCTTAAAATACATATTTTCACTTTCATGAAAATATAACACGTAGACAGAAGAGTGAACAGAACCTGAACATACAAGTTAAAAAAATATTATAAAGCAAATACCTGTGTGATCTCACCCCGAGCCTGGACCTTTATAGCACCCCCTTCCTGTGCCTGCTTGGCCTGTTCCCTCTTCCTCAGGAGTGGGGATACCCCTTCTTCAGGGATGCTTCAGAGTGAGAACATTCTCTAAAAGAGCCGGGGAAGAGCTTTGACAGAGAGGGGCCCTGGGAATGTTGGGGCTGCTTTAGTCTTGACCTTGAATGACGGCCTCCATGCAGCATCCCATTTGGCCAGCCTCTCCCACTTTTCCCTCCACTCTCCCAAGGCCCCCCTCCTACCTCTCTGACCATTCCTTCTTGCCTTCCTCCCTGTTCCTCTTTGAATGTTGGCATTCCTCAGGCCTTTGCCTTCAGCCCGCTTCCTCACACCCACTATAGCCCTTTCCCTGGTCCTCACCTCTCCCATGGCTTCAGCTACCACGTGTAGGGTCCAGCTTTACAAACCACCTCCAGAGTGCTAAACAGGTATGTCCACCTGTCTCCTGGACCTTACCTGAGGTACTCCTCAGGCACCTGAAAGGCAAGTCTAAACCAGAATTTGTCTCCTGCCTATCTTCCAAAATTCAGTTAGTGGGACCAGTTGCCTAAGCCAGAAATCTACAAGTCAACCTTCCTGTCCCTAAGCTGATTTACTAAGTAAGTCACTAGGTCTTGCTGTTTTTACTTCCGAAATCTCTCTCACACTGCCTGTCCTTTTCTTTCTATGCTGGGCTCTTGTCATCTCTGCTTAGTGCAGGATTGGTGAATTCCTAGCACTCCGACCACATTTCTCTTACCCTGTGCCCATGCCAGACGTCATTAGTCAATCGTTGGACTTTTTCCCTTCTCAACACAGTACCCCAGCCGCCACTAGCAATCTATAAGAATTGGTGCGTGAGATGAAATTGATTTGCTATCCATGGCCTGGGTTTCATAATAATTTCCCAACTGGTCTCCTTGCTTTCAGTGTCTCCCCACACAAATCTATCTTCTATACTACTGCCACAAAACCTTTTTATTATTTTTATTGAGGTATAGTTGACTTACAATATTATATTAGTTTCAAATGTACAACATAGCAATTCAAAGTTTTTAAAGTTATTATAAAATATTGATTATATTCCCTGTGCTGTACAACATATACTTGTAGTTTATTTATTTTGTACATAGTAGTTTGTACCTCTTAATACCCTACCCCTATCTTGCCCCTCCCCCCTTCCCTCTCCCCACTGGCAGCCACTAGCTTGTTCTCAATATCTGTGAGTCTTTTTCTGTTTTCTTATATTCATTCACTTGTTTTGTTTCTTAGAATCCACTTGTAAGTATTAAGATATAGTATTTGTCTTTCTCTGTCTGACTTACTTCACTAAGCATAATATACCCTCCAGGTCCATCCATGTTTTTGCAAATGGCAAAATTTCATTCTTTTTTGTGACTGACTAGTAGTCCATTGTATATATGTACCATATCTTCTTTATCCATTCATCTGTTGATGGGCATTTAGGTTGCTTCCATATCCTGGCTATTGTAAATCAGGCTGCTATGAACATTGGGGTGCATGTGTCTTTTTGAATTAGTGTTTTCATTTTCTTCAGATATATACCCAGAAGTGGGATTGCTGGATCATATGGTAGTTCTATTTTTAGTTCTTTGAGGAACCACCATACTGTTTTCTATAGTGGCTGCACCAATTTACATTCCCACCAACAGTGTACAAAAGTCCCCTTTTCTCCACATCCTCGCCAACATTTGTTATTTGTGGTATTTTGGATAATAGCCATTCTGACAGGTGTGAGGTGATCTGATCTCATTGTGGTTTTGATTTGCATTTCTCTGATGATTAGTGATGTTGAGCATCATTTCATGTTCCTGTTGCCATCTGTATGTATTCTTAAAGTGACTATTCAGTGTGTTTTTTTTTTTTTTTTTTTTTTCGGTACGCGGGCCTCTCACTGTTGTGGCCTCTCCCGTTGCGGAGCACAGGCTCTGGGTGCGCAGGCTCAGCGGCCATGACTCACGGGCCCAGCCGCTCCACGGCGTGTAGGATCTTCCTGGACCGGGGCAGGAACCCATGTTCCCTGCATCGGCAGGCGGACTCTCAACCACTGCGCCACCAGGGAAGCCCTGCCCATTTTTAATTTGTTTGGTTTTTTTGATATTGAGTTGTATGAGCCATTTATATATTTTGGATATTAATCCTTTATCAGTCATATTGTTTGAAAATATTTTCTCTTATTTAGTAGTTGTCTTTTCATTTCGGCGATGGTTTCCCTTGCTGTGCAAAAGCTTTTAAGTTTAAATAGGTCCCATTTGTTTATTTTTGCTTTAGTTTCTTTTGCCTTAGGAGACAGATCCATAAAACTATTGCTATGATTTATGTCACAGAGTGTCCTGCCTATATTTTCTTCTAGGAGCTTTATTGTTTTGTGTCTTACATTTAGGTCTTTAATCCATTTTGAGTTTATTTTTGTATATGGTGTGAGAAAATGTTCTAATTTCATTCTTTTACATGTAGCTGTTCAGTACCACTTATTGAAGAGACTGTCTTTCCCGCATTGTATGTCCTTGCCTCCTTTGTTGTAGAGTAATTGACCATAAGTGTGTGAGTTTATTTCTGGGTTCTCTATTCTGTACCATTGATCTACGTGTCTCTTTTGGTGCCAGTACCGTACTGTTTTGATTACTGTAGCTTTGTAGTATAGTTGAAATCAGAGAGTGTGATACCTCCAGCTCTGTTCTTTTTCAAGGTTGCTTTGGCTATTCAGGATCTTTTGTGTTTCCATACACATTCTAGAATTATTTGTTCTAGTTCTGTGGAAAATGCCATTGGAATTTTGATAGGGGTTGAATCAACTCTGTCGATTGCCTTGGGTAGTATGTTCATTTTAATATTAATTCTTCCAATCCATGAACACAGCATATCTTTCTATCTGTGTGTGTTGTCTTCAATTTCTTTCTTCAGTGTCTTATAGTTTTCCAAGTACAGGTCTTTTAACTCCATAGTTAGATTTATTCCTAGGTATTTTATTCTTTCTGATGCAATGGTAAATGAGATTATTTTCTTAATTTTTCTTTCTGATAGTTCATTGTTAGTATATAGTAATGCAATAGATTTCTGTATATTAATTTTGTATCCTGCAACTTTACCAAATTCATTGATTATCTCTAGTAGTTTTTGGGTGGCATTGTTAGAATTTTCTACGTATTGTATCATGTCATCTGCAAACAGTGACAATTTTACTTCTTCCTTTCCAATTTGGATTCTTTTTTATTGCTTTTTCTTGTCTAATTGCTGTGGCTAGGACTTCCCATACTATGTTGAATAAAAGTGGTGAAAGTGGGCATCCTTATCTTGTTCCTCATCTTAGGGGAAATGCTTTCAGCTTTTCACCATTGAATATGATGTTAGCTGTGGGGTTACCATATATGGCCTTTATTATGTTGAGGTATGTTCCCTCTATACCCACGTTGTGGAGAGTATACAGCCAGAGTATACTTGTGCATGAGTGTGTGAGTGTGTATCCATGAGGGCTGGAGAGACACTGGACACAGACAGCTGAGATCACGTGCTGATCGGTATCATCTTAGGGGCTTATTAACACAATAGGTTTCCTTCTCATTCACACAATATGCAAATTGGATGATGGGGTATCTGGCCCCCACACGGTGATTCGGTGATGCAGCCCGCTTCGATCTTGTGGCTGTGCTGCTGTCTCTGCCTGTGGCCTCTATGGTTCTCTATGGCAAGGAAGGAAGGGTGAGGACTCGCCCTGCTCCTCCATGCCTCGGCCAGGAGGCCAGGAGGTGACACACAACACTGCCTCTTTATCCCTTTGGACAGACCTGACATGTGGCCCCACCCAGGTGCCAGGGGGCTGGGAGACGAGGGGATGCACAAGAATGTTGGGGAGTAGTAAATACGTGCCTGCCGCAGGTGGCCAGGAGGACATGGGGGTTCACTCAGCAGTGTGTTTGCCCGCGTCTATGTATTGTCATTGTTCTCTAGTCCTGCCATGTCATTTCTGCAGTAGTGTGTTTAACTGGCATTTACGAAATCCTACCGTGTGCCAGACTGTGTGCCGGGTTGACAGTGGTGAGTAAGACATGATGCTGCCCTCCTGGGTCTGACACGTTAGCCAGACCACCTCACAGATGAGGTGAGACTGTGACAGTCTCTGCAGGCCTATATGGGCGGGCAGTTAGAGACAGTGCCCCAGCAAGGGGAGTCTGAGCTGAGGCGTGAGGATCAGCTTGGATGTAACCAGACCAAGAGCAGGAGGGAGGAGGGCGGTCCCAGTGGGGAGAGCAGCAGGAGCAAAGGTGCGGGGGCAGGAGGGAGCTTTCGTCCACACCAGGCAGGCCAGCAGGAAGCCCAGGCATGCCAGCAGGAAGCCCAGGCATGCCAGCAGGAAGCCACTGTTGCGTTTGATGAGGGAAAGGTTGGGGTTGGGATGCTGAGTGGAGACGAGGTTGGAGGAACCAGAATGAGTGCAGGAAGACCAGGTAGAAGGCAGTCATGGTCCCTGCTCGCACAGGGAGAGGTACATGGATGGGGGGACATTTGAGCGTTAGACTCAGCAGCACTCGCTGATGGGCTGGTTGTGGGATGACATGTGAGGGAGGTCGTGCTATCAGGGCTGGCCTTCCAGTTCTGGCTTTTGGAGCTAGAGAGTTAATGATGCTTTCCAGGGAGCCCCCCCCCCCCAAAGGAAGATCGAGGTTCAGTTTTAGCCTTTGGGTATCCAAGTGGGCACGTCAAGATGGCTTCATGAAAAACTGGGGGCTTACGTGAAACAGGGCTATGGCAGGCAGCTACCCACTGACGGCCACCCTTGGGAGTCAGGAAACAGGGAAGGAAGGGATGTGTGTTTGGTGGTCAGAAGGCCCCACAGCCCCAGGAAGGGAGCAGGGATTGTGAGAGTATCTGAATGGTGCCGCTTCTCAGAGCCACAATAGATAAACCAGGATCGCTGGGTGCCTGAGGGCCCTAGGCCAGGCTCTGACCTGCCACGTCTGTCTCCTTGGGTGCAAGTTAGCAAAGAGTTCAGTCAGTACCGGCTTCTGTCTAAAAATGGACAATTAGGGCTCGGGAGGAAAGCTGTATGAAACTGGAACCTGGGGAATCCCTGGAGAGGGCCAGTAGGAGGGAAGGACTTCTTGGGTTTGCGATGCCATCCTGAGCCAAGCTCCAGAGACCAAGGCTTTCCTCTCCCTCTCCGAGCCGAGTCTTGGGAGGTGGCTGTGGTGGGGACTTCTGGGGCAGCCCTGGGTCTGGCTCTGCGTGGGGGTCCTCTTGCCTGCATGGGGTGAACGAGTTCCCATCAGTCCACAGCAGGGTAAGGATGCTCTCCCCAGGTGGGGAGGAGTTGGATGCTGTGGGCCTGGCCTGCATCTCAACCGTTTCAGGGCAGCTCAGTTCCTGAGTGGTGCCAGGAGAGCCTGGACTGCCCTTCCCTGCAAGGGACAGGGGAGTCAGGGGCTGGCTTGAGTCCCCATCCCACTACCCACCCTCCCCAGAGGAGCGGGAGCTTGATGGAAGTCTTTTGCAATGGGGGCAGCCAAGTCCTGGCTGTCCCAGTTCTGTGCATTCCCCGCCCACAAGGCCTCATCCCCAGCAGCTTCCAGGTGGGAGGGGCCCTTCCCTTGCTCTCTCCCTCCC
>NW_006781396.1:1876710-1899176 GCF_000442215.2 Lipotes vexillifer | reverse complement strand
CCCCCGTGCATTTCTTTATCTCTTCTAGTATTGAACCTCCAAAGTACAGTCCCCTGACATCAAGAACCTCAGATCCAGAATCCCTTGTAGGTCTACCTTCTCCCCACCCACCCCTACCCCTACTCCCACCCCAGGAGAGAAACCTCTCTGTCTTCTCTCAATCACAGGACTGCTTTCAAATTGATGCCTGAAGTTTCTGGCCCCTTGGAAAGCTTCTCTCCCCTATGCCAGGGCAGACAACTGAGGCTGGGGAGGTTAACAGACCCCACAGGGAAGGAAGAGGCTGCCCCCTCCACTCCAGGAGGACACCTGTGGGAGGGGGCTCCATTGCTTAGGACCACACAGGCCGGGCCACACTGCTGGGCAGGTGGAGGGTCCAGGTATCATCGATACCTGCACGTGAGGGAGGGCTTAGCCCTTTATAGGAATTAGCTGATTTAATCCCCCCAGCAGGCTGTGTGGTGCAGTGGTTATCATGCCCATTCGACAGGTGAGGACACTGAGGCTTAGAGAGTTTAAGTTGCAGTCGTGGGACTGAGTGAAGCAAAAAGCCCTCTGTTGGTGTATCTGCTCACTTACACATATCGCCTGTATCTCCACGTTCATGCTCTTGCACACACCCACGCACACATGCATGCACACGCCCTCTCAAACGCACATTTTTACATCTTCGCTGCCTGAGCTCCCAGAGGAGGTGCTGGCTCTTGTCCTCCAGCCGTCTTGCTCCTGTCGAAGTCACGGTTCTGGGACCCTCTGGCTCCCCATGCCTCCCACAACCGCGGGGTGCGGCTGTGGTTTCCCTGGGGCCTGTGCCTGCAAGTGGGGGCCGAGGGCCGGTGGCACAGCGGTCCCATTACTCACAGGCGGGAGGATGTGAGAACAGTGGGGCCGCTCTTAAATGTCTCTCCACATCGTCCTCATTAATAACTGTAATGCCAGCATCACTCGCTCTTAAATAGCCTCATTTATCAGCAAGCAATTTGCTGTGGTGAGGTGGCAGGGACGCAGATAAGCAGACGGGGCCGGGGTGCTGGCAAGACACCTGCCAAGTATCTTCCTCTCTCCTCCTCCATCTCCAGGGCAGTGGGCAGGAAACTCAGTGAAAGGACTATTCCGGCCTGGAGAGAGGTTCTCAGGCTCACCTCTTTTTCCAAACACAGAGAACTTGGCCAGCGCGGGGCAGGCGTGGCTACTGGCAACACCCTGTCCTCTCTGGGCCCCAGAGCTTGAGGGGCGCTCACAGGGGATCCTCTGTCCTAGAGGCACATGCCTATCTGTCTGACAGCCCCATCAGCTGAGAGAAGGACTGCGAGTCAGGGGGTCACAGCTGGGCCCTGCTGTGCCACCTCCAGGCAGTGACCTTGGGGATGCCGTTTGACTGCCCAGGGTGTCATCTGTAAACCTTAGCACTGATGATAGGCATCCTTGTCTTGTTTCTGGTCTTAAAGGGCCTATGGCTAAAGTTCTTTCCATTAAGTATAATGCCTGCTGTAGGTTTTTGGTATACGGATTCTACAGAGTTGAGGAGGTTCCCTTCTACTCCTAGTTTGCTGGGGTTTTATTACAAATAGGTGTTGATTTTAATCATATGCATTGATAGACTCTCCCTCTGTAAAATGGACACCTTGTAGCCATTGTGGGGATTGAATGAATAATTTACACAAAAATTCTTGTGCGCTCTAAAGAGCTATATTACTTAGGAATGTATCTGGCTGCAAGTTACAGAAAACTGGCTAACAGTGGTATAAACAAATATACCATATATACTTATGCTTTCCTTATAAGGAGACCTAAAAGTTGGCAGTTGCTGCAGTTGGTCGGCGAGTGGATGAATGACACCATCAGAAACGCAGGCTCTTTCTGTCTTTCACCATCCTTCATGCGGTGACCTTTTGTCCTCAGGCTGCCACATCTACAGGCACCACCTCTGCCTCTACATTCCAGGAAGGAGCAGGGAAGGAGCCAACGCCTTTTCCTTTGACATGTCTTTGCGAAGACCTTCCCACTTGCTCCCAGGCAGACCTCCCCTTAGATCTCACTGGCCAGAATCAGCCAGGGAAAGTGAGGCTGTTTGACGGCTTTAGCTCAGTCCTGATTCTGAGGCCAGGAATGGTTCTACCTCTCTGGAGTCAAGGGTACGCCACTGGCTGCATGAAATAAATTGAAGTTGTGTGGGCAGAGGAGCCTGTGTGGACAGAGAAGGTTGTGTGTATGGAGTGGCCATGGTTTCTGGGCAGGCACGTTGGCCTGTTTTCCCTTGGGTGGTGAGGACTGGTTTGGAACCCATTGCTCTAGGCTGATCTCCAGGTGACCCTGCGTCCTGCTTGCCCAGGATGCTTGGATTTTTCATGCTGGGATACATGGACCCAACTGACACATAAAAAGCCACAGATAAATCTGACCTATCTTCCTGGAGTACTGATTTTATTTGACAGTGGAATGGAGAAAGAAAAATTTTGTATTAAAATAAACATGAATATATTGCAGAGTAGAATGCAGAATTTATAGATTTTTAAGACGGACCCGCTGGACTCTAGGCTCCTTGAAGACAGGAGCCATGTCTGTCCTGTTCAGTGTTATGTAGGCTCTCAGTGCAGCTTTACTGAGGGAATAGATGAGTGAACTAAGATGTAAACAAATAAAATATCAAACAGATTTTGAATAAATTTCATCTTTGGGGTCTGCTTCTTCAGGCTGTATACATCTTCAGGATCTCCTGAGATACAAGTTCCCTTCCTCTCTGCATCTAGGGATGTTTTGGCGTGAAGCACTGAATTAACATATTATTTGTTGGAGACTCCAAGCACTGTGGGACACAGGGGAGAGGGAGGCAGAGAGTGCAGGAATATCAGGGAAGGCTTCCTGGAGGAGGTGGGCCTTGAACTGGAAAAGATGGGATGGGAGGAGGGGAGGAGCAGTGTGCTTTTGTAGCCAGGGACCAGCCTAGAGCAGAGGGTAGGAGGGGAGTGCTGAGATGGGATAAATGGGCAGGGCCTAACTGCAGTAACATGGCTTAAGGTGGCAACACTGTCTACCAAGGTTTCCCTACGTATCGTCTCACACCAGGCCTCCAACAGAGTAGGCCAAGTATCACAGTCCTCATTTTACAGATAAGAAACGGAGGCTCAGGACATAGCCACAGTTACAAAGTCAGTACAGGGGTGGCTGGACTTGAACTTGGCATGGCAAACTCCAGCTCTCTTGCTCTTGGACCATTTCTCATTGCCTTAGGCCACGTTCCCTAGAGACAGACTCTGAGGTGGAGATCTGTATGCTGGAGGCTAACCCGGGTGTGTGGGAGTGAAGGTAGCAGGATTGGGCAGAGGGAGAAGCTGGGCTGTGCTGCAGTTGCAAGGGCGGCCTCAGCTGGTCGTCAGGGGAGCTCTGGAGCTGGGATGATCCGGACTGAGGCAGGGGGCCAGGCCTTTGTAGCCTCCATCAGTCACTCACAGGGCACAGACTGTAACCTTGGGCAAGCCACGTGCTTCATGCCCTCCCCCTGTTGGTAGAAGCTGCCGCCCTCCCTCACCCCCCCGAGGTATAGCTATAACACATTGTTCTCTCTGCCTGGCATGGTCGTCTCCTCCCTCTCACCTACAGAACTCCAGCTTATCCTCCAGGTCCAAGTTCACATGCCATTTCCTTTAGCTCTAATATCTGTTCGAGGTATATAGCAAAGTGAACAGTAGACTCCCACTTGTAAAAAAAAAAGAGAAATAAAGTATATATACGTATATATCTGTATATATGTATACACACATATTTCCTTGTGAATACATAATATAAACAGATCTCTGGAAAGATACACAAGAAACTGCAAACAGTAGTGCTTGCAAGGTAAGGACCGAGTGGGTGGGGGCTTTTTGTGCCTTATGAATTCTGAGTGATGTAAATTAGATCAATTATTTAATAAAAGTAAAATAAATCAAATAATTATTAAAAACACAAAGAAAGAATGGTTAAATCATTTGGCGGGGTAGGGCCTAGCTGCTTACTTTTCTCTAATATGGCCTATCACCACCGTAATTAAATAATTGATGGTATAATTATTTATTTAGGGTCCGTCTCCACCCCCAGATCACAAGCTTGGTGAAGGCCATCTTGTCCACCACAGTCACCCTGTGTGCCGCACACCTAATGAGCAATTGAGGAGATCCAGTCTTACGTCCCCAGGCTGGCTGCTGCTTCTCCTTCACCTGTCTCCTTCCCCCACCCCACGCATAAAAGCAGCCCACTTTCTTTCCATTTTTTGCTTATTAATGCTCTTTATGATCACTTATGCCAGAGGCCAGCCTAGAGGCCCTTTGCATAATACATCCATCCTGTGCACGGGGTGGAGAGTCATTGCATACATAATGTGCAGGCGTCTGCATTCCCTGGGCCGTGGTCCCTGCTCTTGTCTGTACCTTTCTGAGAATCTCAGCTACTGTCCACTGGGCGCTTACCCCATTCCCTGCAAGAGAGCCAGGATCAAGCTCTTGAGGGAGTGGGGAGATGGGCCATGGACATGTTACTTCACGTGGCTAAATGCATGCTCTGATAGCAGCCAGCACAAGCATCTTCAGGGGTGGGTCAGGGAAGGCTCCTCACTCCCCCCACCCCACCCCACCCCAGGAGGTGTCTGGACCGAAATATGGAGGAGATGGCACATAGTGGGAGAAAGGAAGTGAAGGGCCTTCCAAACAGAGGAACTTTGGCCTTGCACCTTCTCCTGAGTACAGGATGCTGTGAGTTTGGGTACAGTGGTCAGAGAAAAAGATGGGAACCCTACCACCCAGGAATGAGGGCTACCTGCCAGTCCTGGGCCTCCAGGGCTGCTGCATTTGTCCACAGAGTCTTTTTTTCTTATGCTGCCCAGGCTACTTTGACATCCCTTACCCTGTTGCTTGGTTAATCACTTGTCTCCACCAGCTAATAGTGTACACCAGTGATCTACTCTCTGCATTTTGTTCCCAAGCTGGCTTTACCTGGCCCACTCAAGGATTCGTTAAACCTCTGTTTGGTTGCCAACACCTAAACACTGGGAAATTTTATATCAAAACATGGATTTCCAGTTTTCGTTGATTGGATCTGGCAACAATCAGATGGCTGCCCCCCTTTAGATGGGACACATATGCCCTGCAATTCAGCACAATCCCCACCTGAATTTCTTTGTTCATCTCTGTTTCCAACCTGACCCCGGGTGACATTGAGCTATGACTTCATTGATTCCTAAAGAGACTAATTAAATAGCCTGAACGTGTTTTTGTTTCACACTTGTTTTTGAAAGGTATTCTTGCTTCACAGCGAATTCTAGGTTGGCATTTACTTCCTCTCAGCACACTGAAGATATCAATCTATTGACTTAGGCGTCCATTGTTGTATTTGAGAAATTAGTTCCAGTTTAAAATGTTGGTCCCTTGTTGGTAGTCTGTATTTCTTCTCTGGTTGCATTTAAGATATTCTGTTTTTCTTTGGTGTTTTGCAATTTTGCTATGACCTGTCTGCTGTGAATTGCTATGTAAATATTTATCCTGCTTGGGTTTCACTGGGCTTCTTGAATCTATACATTGGAATCTTTGGTCAATTCTGGAACATAATCTCTTCAGATATTGCTTCTGCCCATTCTTTGCTTCCGGAATCCCAGTTAAATATAGGTTAGACCTTTTAATTTTAGCCTCTTGCTTCTTACCCTCTTGGCTATATTTTCCATCTCTGACTCTCTGTGCTACATTCCGGATAATTTCATCAATTTTATCTTTCAGTCCACCAATTCATTTCAGCCATGTCTAATCTTCAGTGAAACTAATGCTTTTGAAATTTTAATGATCATATTTTGATTTCTGGGAGCTCTATTTGGTCCCTTCTTTAAATTTGCCTGCTTTGTTCCTACTGGCAAGCCTCTCTCTTGGTTCTTGAAGCATAGTAAACATTTTATATTCTCTGCCTGATAATTCCAATATCTGAAGTGTCTGAGGTCTGATTATGCTGGTTTTTCCTCAGGCTTGCAGTCATGGCGTTTAGTGTGTGTGTGTTCATTTTGACTGCGAGATCCTCATTTGGTTGGCAAGGTGAGGGGAGGGATTCTTTGAGACCTGAGACCTTCAGGTGGGTCACTCCGGAGAGGATTTATATTTGTTTTTCATAAGCACTGAGGCGCTCACTAGTTGTCTGGGGCCACTTTAAATTAAAATTTTTTGCTTAAGGATTTTTGGACACCCAGACAAGGTGAACTTGGACTGCAAATGCATCTGAGGGCGATCTCGTGGTTATGAATCCTTGAGGGCTGTACGCCCCTTCCTATTCATCACCATGATTTCAGAGAGGCATTCTGGTTTCTTTTAAAGACTCCTAGTTTGTGTGGGGTACAGATTTATTTCTAGTCCACCCTTGCACTAAGGGTGTGGTTCTTGGGGTCCCTGCTTTGGTGGGGATGGTTTTCTATTAGACTTCCTACCCTGAATAGGGTATGGTAGACCCTGGGCTTTTTTCTCCTCTTCTTTGAGCCCTGGGGGCTCTGACAATGAAAACTCAGGTTTACCTGGTTCAATAAATGGCCCCGAGGCATCAGGTAGCCCCTCTGGGTTTCTTCCTTCACTTAGTGTCTCTGGTCCAGGCTGAGCCTCTGAGAGGGCACTGCTGCGCGCAATGTGGCCTGGCTGCGGCTCACTCAGGCACCTTTAGACTTCTCCCCCAGTGCTGTCTTCCATCCGACACCCCTCACTCACCAGCTCCCTGCCCATGCACACCCCAGGAAACACAGTCACCTTGAGGTCCCCAGTCCAGTAAACAGACTTGCATGGTTTGGGGCACATAGTTGAAGTCCAACAAAATACCACCCGCTAAACTTGACCTGAGCCTCAGCACCTGTTTACCACGTAAGGGCTTTGAACCATAGTGATGGTGGTTAATTTGACTGAGTTACCCTTGAAGAAATCAGTTTTTTTTTTTTAACAACATAAACTAGGGTCACAGTCTTTGTCCTTCATTTGTGATGCAGCTAGAAGCATCACACTTTGTTCTCTGAGGTTGTCTTGCTATATTCTGTACAATTTGTGGGAGGAAGGGGGTACAGCAAAGTTGAGGCAAAAGAGCACTTAATCGTGACAGAAGAGAGCAGGGTGTTAGTCCTAACTCCGTCACTGTATAGGGTACCTCGACTAGCCCCCTCCCAGCCGTAGGTCTCAGAGTCCCTGTAAGCAGCCTGAGGGCACTGCATGGTGTCTGAGACTCTGGGCAGCTCTGGTATTCTGTGATTCCCACTAGAGTCAAAGGACCCCCTTCTCCACGGGAGCACGGCAGGTCCAGGGGGGTCGCACTCAGGGCCTCTTGGCCGCACTGTGCACAGCTCCCCACAATGCCACGTCGGCCTCGGGCAGAGGGGTGGGAAGGCAGCCAGTGCCTCCTGCATCTGCCTGGTGGGTGGTGGGAGACTGTCGCTGGCATCCTGGCACGCCCTCTGACCTGCTCTGGTGGGGAAGTGGTCCTCTGCCCCCTGGCTGCCCAGCCCCAGGCCCTGTCGCAGTGAAGGACAGAGGTACCTAGAGGAGCTGAAATGCATGTCCTCTGCCTCCCTTTCTAGGCTTCTTGAAGCACCGGCAGTTTTCAGAAATCAGTTTAAGAGGGGAGACTCTGCCAGAGAGAGTGAAAGAGGCTAGAGTCTTGCCCACAAATTTCCGGAAGTGAATTACACCCCGATGTTCAGAGAATGGGGGCACTGAAAGCCATGGGGGGAGAAGTGTGGGTGCCAGTCTCCGTGCAGTACCTTGGCTAAATGGCAAGGGGACCCCTCTGCAACCCACCCTCATCTCTTCACTTACTTGTTCCCACCTCTCATCCACCAGCGATCACCATTTCCACCACGTGGGCCCTGAGAGCTTCCAGCTCTGTCCACAGCGGGCGGGGAGGAAGAATCTTGGTTCCAATGGGAAGAGGAACTCCGAGGACTCCAGGAGTTTGCCCTCGGCCTAATTACAAGATAAACATACCCAATTAACAATATCCTCCCAGCCAGGCAGTCACCAGGCAGGTGGGCACTGGGAAAGCTGTCTGGCTCATTCTCTCTTTTCTCTGCTCCTCAAACAAAGGCAGCAAGACACCCCTTGGCATGTGCCTAGTAGAAATTGGGGATGGAGTCCTTGGCATGGTTTTTAGCATTACAAGAACCACACTCCTGCGAACTCTAGAACCAGATTGCCTAATGTTTATACAGCGATGTATCCCTTCATTCATTGATTGATTCATTCGCTCACTCAGTTGCTCACTAGACACTAACCAAGGGCCTGTCCTGCGCCAGGCACTGGACAAGGATCTGGGGATCCGGCAGGGAACAGGGTCACAGCCCCCGCCCTCAGGCCTGCTCACTGTCTGGTGGGAGAGTCAGGCTGGAAGATTAGCCACTCGTTAGGATGCAGGGTGCAAAGTGCTTTGGTTGGGGTCTGCTGTGGGAGAATCAAAGCCTCTGTGGGATGTCTGGCGTTTATGAAGTGCTTCCTCTTCTGTTGTCTGGCTTGGGCCTTGCCACAGCTTTCTGAGGCAGGAGCAAGGCCAGTGAGGTGGCAAGGTTTGCTTAGATTACACAGATGGGGCCAGGAGTGGGCCTCTGACTCTAGTTCCAGGAGCCCACACTGTACACCTCTGGACGCATCACTCAGCTGCGCTGAACCATAGTTTCTTCCCTGTTCGGAGAATGTGTGGCCCCTGGACAGCCCCCTGCCTGGGGGTGTGGTGGTGAGGACCTGGAATGAATGGCCAGGAAAGCGCTTTCTAAGTGTTGGGTATTGTGCACATATTTAGACTTATTATGATTATTATCTCAGGTGTCAGGTGATCAGAATTTGGCCCGAGTGAAAAGCACCTCACCTGCCACCCAGCTAAGGAGGCCCGGGTTGCCTATTCATGAAGCAGTGATTTATAACCAGGCAGGGAGATGGGCAGTCTGGAGGAGCTGTCTCAGGTTCTGCACTCATGTGTTCCCCTCCGTGACAGAGATTCTGATAGGCTCTTTGGATGAGAACAGCTTACTTGTTTATTTGTTCCTTTACTCATTTGTTCATTTGCTTATCCATCCACCCACCCACCCACCCACCCACCCAAGAAAAGATATGCCTGAAGTAAAATCAGCCAGAAAACTTCCTGGCCCAATGTATATCTCCAATCATTATTTCCTGAACCACTGATGTCCTTTGAGATGCTCTTGGAGGAAAGGTTTTCTTGGCCAAATAAATTTGGGGAAAGCTGTATCTTCTCTACCACCTTGTGGAGCTTCACAATGCACATTAATGTAAGAAAGGCTCTGAGAGGTCCTGCAGGAAAGAAACCTATTTAAATTTGTTCAATGCAACGTTCCCTAGACCTTCGTGTCCAAGGAATGCTTTTTCATGGAGTATCCATTAGTGTCCCTCCTCGGGAATTAATGATTCGTGAAATACACTTTGGGAAGCGTCCCTTTAAGCACAAAATCTTTTTTTAATTATAATGACTTGCATGGAATATGCATAAGACCTGTTTTATATGCACCTGCCTCCTTACATAGGGATGACTCATCATTCAGCACTTCCTCGGCACATCATCGAGCGCATCGCCGCGAATAGCACTCTGTGATGATGCATCGTCATTGACAGGAGCTAGAGAAGGGACTTAGAGTATTTTAAGTTTTCACTTTTCAGAGAGTTTTGATCTTTCCCTTTTGTGAGCAGCAGAAGCTGTTGATAATTGCTTCTTACTATTGTTCACGTACCTGCTTGAGATGTCTATAAATTGAAAAAGCAAAGAACCAGGCTGATTATAATTGTATGGAAAGTAAGGGTAAACAGGCTCTGAGTGAGGACCTGACCATAACTCTCTTTTTCATAATGCGCTTGAAATTTGGTGCATGGATTTTGTACCATGACTTTTAGCTGCTCAAAGACCTTTGGGGCTAATTTCCTGCTTTTCGTCTATGTTCTGGATAAGTGAATACGTGGGATGTGACTCTTGGACATATGGAGTGTTACTAAATCCCCAGTAGAGGACAGGCCCCTGTGAATCATTTGGGGCCAGTACTGAATAAGGGCACTGTTTTCAAGGTCAGCTGGTCCTGGATTTGAATTCTGACTCCACCTCTTTTTAGCTGTGTGATCTTGGGCAAGTTGCTAAACCTCTCTGAGACCCAGTCTCCTCATTTGAGTGTGGGAATACCTTTCTCACAGGTTTCTGGTAGGTATTAAAAGAGATTGAGCCTGTGAAGTGCTTAACAGAGTGCCCATCAGACAGTAGGTGCTCAATGAATGGTCTCTAGTGGCAAGGCCGGGACTAGGGTGAGACAAGCCAGGTGCCCAGGGCACAAGAACTGGGGGGATGCTCTGAGACTTGTGCAAGTACAGGGTCAGCACTGAGAGGGAGTGCCACCTTAAATTTTGCATCCCGCATGCCTCTCTTGTCTCACGCCCTTGCTAAGCGGGATGCTGTCACCGCACAGTTGTTCTCAGAGACCGAGGGCCTGGGAGGCCTCTGATTAGATGAATCGACCCATGCTCACCTAGAGAACGAGCCCACCACCTGTAACGGCTTCCCCCACCTTAGGCGGCAGGTGAGCCTGCTGAAAGGACTGGCCCCAGATGAATAAAGGCATACCTGTGGAGAGATGGGACGGGGGGATAAGACGAGTGGGAAAGCTTGCTCACCTGGACCCTCCAAGGTCAGGAACCACCACGGTGCGCCCCCCACCAGCACCACCGGCAGTAGGGGCAGGGCCTCTGCCAGCTGGGCTGGACCCCACCTCCCCGGCAAAACTTTTAAAAACACAAGCAGTTGCAAGAGCAGCATTTGCATAAATCTCATTAGAAAAAGTGCAAGTTTCATAAATCTTGTGATAAATTAGTGCGTTATCATTCTCAAAGTGATGTATTAATTTTAGGGCAAAATGAATGGTGCTGTGATCATTGTGGGTAATTATGAGTCTCCTCGAAGAGGAAGTGATTTCTGGAGGGACTTGTCTGGCCTCCTTCTCAGTGGGAGGCGGGAGGGGGAGCAGGGGGGAGGGGAAAGGTGTCTTTCTCACCTGCTTTTCTGCTTGCACCTTAGTTCCTTAGTCTCCTTTTCTGCTATTTAGAGGTGAAAAGAAGCAGCCCCTTGGGTGTGGGGGCACAGGAAGGTATGAGATTCTGAAGCCAGGCCCTAAGGTCCAAATTCCCTTTGAAAAGAATTTTAATTGACTAGGACCCAAGCCCATGGAAGTTCTAACCCTGTGGTTCTCAAAGTTGTGGTTCCAGAGCAGCAGCCTTAGCATCTCCTAGGAACTTGTTAGAAATGCAGATTCTGAACCAGGAACTCTAGCAGGGGCCTGTGAATCTGCATTTTAATCAAGCCCTCCTGACGATGCTGATGAGGCAGGAGGGAACCTGTACTCTAATGCAGTGATTCTCTAGTGGCTGCACACTGGAATCACTTGGGGGAATTATAGCAGAATACTGATGTCTGGGCCCTGGACTAGACCAATTAATTAAAACAGAACCCTTAGGGAGTAGGGCTGGGGCATCCTTATTTTTAGAAGCTCCCTAGGTGATGCTAATATGAAATCAGGTGGGGGTTCCCTGCTTTAAAACCATGTATTTACTTCTTTTTTTTTAATATTGGGACCTGGAAAAATTTGAACATGGGAAGGGGCAACCAAGCAAATAATTTTTTTCTTTTCCTGCCCCACCTGTGCAATTGGCCTGAGCAGAATGTGTCTGGGGCACTGATGTAGCTGGGGACCCACACGTCTTAGGCTGTAGAGTCCCACGGAGGAAGGTCATCAGGAATGGCTCCACCTTCGCCAAGTGAAAACACCACCTAGATCAGTCATTCCCAACCTTGCTGGCACGTTAGAACCACCTGGGGATTTCGAACTTTCCAAAGCCTGGCTGTACCCCAGCCCAATTCATCACAGCCTTGGGATGTGGGACAGAGGCACAGGGATTGTTTGAAAGCTCCAGGTGACTCCAGTGTGCTGACAAGTTTGGGGACAACTGACCTAGAGGTTTTCCTACATTGTAGTTTCTTGGATTAGTCCTGGAGATTGAAGGAATCTCAGGGATCATCTAGACCTTCGTTATCAACCTTGGCTGCCCTTTGGAATCATCTGGGGTTTTTTGTTTGTTGAGAATTCTGACGCTTGAGTCCCTTCCCCCAAAACTCCGATGCACTTAGTCTGGGGGGTACAGCTTAGCATCTGGAGTTGCAAAAATGCCACAGGTGATTCTGGCATGTAGCCTGGCCTAAGACCCGCTGGACTGAAATACCCTGTCGTTTGCAGGAGAGGGAAGGGACGCCCTGGAGATGCAGCCTGTTAGCAGAGCCTGGCCTCGCTGTGGCTGCTCTCACCGGGGGGCTGTGCTGATGGGTGACAGTGGCATGGCTCCTTCCGAGCTAGGGAAATGTGAGTGTTGACAGGGTGCATGAGGGGCAGGAGGGAAGCACCGGGTCCCTCTGAGCAGGAAGGAATCAGCACGTGCCTGCAAGTGTTTGGATAATCTCTTCTAAGCCTTCAAGGGCTGGCAGTGCTCTGTTTATTTTAATGACAATGTCAAGTTCAATTTGCCGTTATTTTTCCACATTTCCTTTTGTAAAGTTAATTGAACAGTTCAATGAATTGAAAAGTTTCAGGAGAAGGGAAAAAAATACCCACCCCGCTATTATCACTCTTATTAAATCTGGTAACTACCACTTGGCTTTCCCGGCCCCCGTAGGCCAGGGAGCTGCAGCAAGGACTCAGGAAGGTCAAACGGAATATTCTGGAGCCCCTTTATTCATGGCTATTTCATGCTCAGGCTGCTGTTCTTGAGCAGAAAAGAATGTCCGGTGTACCCTGGACCCGGGCTGTCAGCCCTGACGAGTCAGGCTCTTCCCAGCGTGTTTCAACCAGATTGGAAAGCCTTGCCAGCTGGGGCTGGGTCATCTATGCCCTTCTGTCCTCCACAGTGCCTAGGACACAGTGTGGCAAACAATCACAATATTGTAGATATTTTAGCTGGGCAGGACCTTAATGTGGTGCAGTGGAAAGAATATTGGGGAGCCCAGGACCCACCTGAGTCTCAGCTCTGCCACCCGTAGCTATCAGCTGGGTGACCACAGACGCGTCGCTGAGCTGTGCAGCCCCGCTCTCTTTGGCTTATTGGCCTCATCAAGAATGTGAACTTGTGGCACGTGTACGGCTATCCCTTCCCCTACTCACGTCACGTGTCTCTAATGGGTCACAGCATCCTTTGCTCCTGAACGGAGGTTCAGCCTCGAAATCCTTCACCCGCGAAACCATGACCTAGGGACCAGCCTGGCACCTGAGCTGAGACCCACTTGCCAAGTTGGATTCGATTTTCCCCAAGGACCTCTGTGCTTTGGCCATTGATGTCAGCCCCCTCATAGTGTCAGTGGGGAAAGGGAGGCTCAGAGAGGTGAATGACTTTCCCACAGTCACACAGTTTCCCACGGTCACACAGCAAGTCGTGGCTGAACGCCATCCGGTGCCAGCCTTGTTAGTTCTAAGCCCCACTGCTTCCCTCTGTCTTAATAAAGGGACTTCACACTGAAGCTGCCTTCCTCTTGACACTTCTGTGTCCTTTGATCCTATGCCCCGAGTGCCCCCACTTGCCAAGTGCTCATCCTCGGGGTCACAGCCCATGAACCAGGGGGAAGGCTAGGAACACAGTTCTTCATCCAGGCTGTGACTAGACTCCAAACCCATGCTTACGCTTCCCAAATGTGCCTGTGAAAGGCCAGGAAAAGCATGTGGCATAAGAGATACGTACGTAGGTCTGTTTTGTTCACTGCTGTATCACCAGTGCCCAGAGCAGTGCCCAGGACAGAGCAGGTGCTCAGGCAATGCTTGCCGAGTGAATGAATGAAGGACTA
Organism: Lipotes vexillifer; assembly: GCF_000442215.2. Lineage (NCBI taxonomy): Eukaryota > Metazoa > Chordata > Mammalia > Artiodactyla > Lipotidae > Lipotes > Lipotes vexillifer. The sequence continues at coordinate 1,885,328 of NW_006781396.1, read as the reverse complement.
TAATTGCTGCATGGGGATTAGAAGGGTCACCGAACAATCCTAGCTCTGCCTTGTGTGAGCTGTGTGACTTTAGGCAAGTAGCAACCTCTCTGTGACTCATAAGCTTATAGGGGCTTAGAGCACGTTGGTGTCTGCTGCCGGGCGAGGCAGCCCTTGGCGTTGATGGCTCTATCGCGGTTGTGCCAGAAGCAGAACAGCTCTGGGCTTCTGAGACTCAGGGCCAGGTCCCTCAAATATTTAATGTCTGATCTTTGCTCTTGTGCTTTATTACTTTAAAATAGCAGCAACGCGTAGCTCCTATCCTTCCCCGCCACCAAAGCCTCTGAGCTTATATCACTCTGCACTGTTTAATGTCTCTCTCTGTTCTGCTGAATTAGCCTGTCCCCTTAGCCACCAGACACCTGTGTGCCCAGATGAGCCAGCTGCCCCTTCTCCGACTCTCAGGAAGAACTTGCCATCTTCCTGGCTGGTGATAAGTGGGCTGTGGAAAGCGAGGGTAATGGAGGGGGTGGGGGGCCCATAGTCTGTGCCTCAAGGGTGCTCACCTTCAGACCAGCCAAGTAACCCAGGAGTCCAGAGCAGCCTAAAACATGGAGGGGGCCTGGGGGGTCTCCCTGGCGGTCAGTCTCCCCGGGGGTCCCCCTGGAGCAAGGAGAGGGAAGCCTCAGATTGGGGCTTAGTAAAAGGCTTTTTGATAAAACTGTGATGGCGGTGGAGGGAACGTGAATTCTGAGTCAGACTTGGGTTCAAACCCTTGTTCTGCTACCTCCCAGCTATGTGATCTTGGGTAGGTTATTTTACCCCTTTGAGCCTCAGTTTTCTCATCTGTGTAGTGGGGATGCTAACCTCTCTCTCTGGGGCCATAGTGAGAAATCGATGACAGAGAGTGAATGAAAAGCATTGAGTTCTAACTGAATGCTAGTTTCTTTCCGCCAAGCACTTCATGCCATCTACGATGAGTGGACGGAGCTGTAGGAGAGAGAGGATATGAAGAGGGCCTGCGGGCTCTGGAGACAGAGACAGTTCCTTTATCCGGACAAGGGTGTTCTGATGAACGTGAGGGCGTCGGCCAGTGCAGGGCAGGCTTGGAGAGAGGGGGCCACCGCACATCTCACTGCGGTGTACGTGGGACCCAGGACCACAAAATAACCCCCAAACAAAGTCGGCTCCCCTGAGGTCAGACCAAGCTCAGGACACCAGGGCATTAGAGGGAAGGAGCCTGACTGAAGGCAGGAGAGCGGGGAGGGGAAACCTAAGACAAATGAGATTATCCCCAGGAATCAAGGCACTTAACTGGCCTGTCTGATCCCAGAGGGGAAACAAATGAGATTGCAGGCTCCAAGGCCAGCCCAGGCTCTATGGGGCTCATCTCAGGGGAGAGGGGGAAGGCAGCAGCCCCTGGCTCCGGCAGAGACCAAGCCCGGAGCAGCTAGGTCCCTCCAGATCACGGGTTGGGGGTGAGGGTGTTTCCTCCCTGAAGGGGGTGGGGCTTGTGCAGGAGGCCCAGGGCCATGGGGCAGGGCGAGTGGTTTTTCTCAGAAAGACCTGGGAACAACCCACGGCCTGTAATCTGGGGTTGGGGGCCTACCGTCTGCTACTCCTTCCTCAGCCACTCACCCATACACAGCTCTGTCTCAAGCAGCTGTCTCCCAGCCAGGACCCCTGCTCCTCTCTCTGTAAAATGAGAAGGGGCTTTTTTTGGTTCTCATTCCACTGTAATTAGTCGTTGTTTCTGAGCTCACCTGTAGACTCTAAGTCTGATTCTCTCCCTCCTAACTGCCCTGAGCCTGATAAGAGCAGACTGCTAGATCCTTGGCCCCTGGTTGGGAAGGGACAGTAGATCACGGCTGATGTGAAGTCCTTTTAGGTCACAGATTGCAAAAGGTTTGCTCTCACATGCCTTTGAGGATTGATCAGTAGTGGCTGTATGGAACCCAGTGTTGTGAAGGATTCTGAAGTTGAAGATAGACTCAACAGGAAAGGGAGCTGTGATTGATTAGTAATGTTTGCTTGGGTAGGGGAACGAATGGACCAGCTCCTCGGTCCCAAGAGATGAGTGATAGTTAATCACGGACGGGTGGGAAGATTTGCCAAGCGTGTCCAGAACATCAGCCTCTACCTTCAAAGGGTGATGCCCGCTCCCAGCTGTGCAGAGGTACAGACAACAAATCAGGGAGATATTTATGACAGAGGTAGTATTTGAGGCATGCATTTAAGGGTGACCAGGATTTGAGAGGCAGTGAGAGGAGGAAGGGACTTGCAGGCTGCAGGAGCAGCAGCAGCACAGGTATAGGAACAGGCGAGGCCCCACTATGATTGAGGGACACAGCAGGGCTTTGGGCTGAGCCCAGAGGGTGTGGTGGAAACGTGACCGTGACCCGGCCAGGGGGTTAAGGACAGGTTGGGAGGAGCGTTGGCCATTCAGTAAGGAATTTTGTTTTAATTCTGTGTGAACTGTGGGAGGTGTCTAAGTAGGGTGTGGCACAATCAAAGGTTTGCCTTAAGAAGATGATGCTGTAAGGAGGAAGCGGTATACTCTCCTTACCCTTTATTCATTCTGTAGCACCCTCCCTGGGTTTGGGGAACATAGCTTCCATCCTTCCCCAATCCAAAACATAAAAATGAGATAAAAGGCCGTGCAGCCTGCCACTGCCTTTCCTGAGTTTCTGGCCCGCCCCCTGGTCTAGGAGGTAAAGACTCTCAGCTCCCCAGGAGTGTATGACATGCCAATCCCAGGCCTCACCCATCAAGGCAAATAACAATAATAACAGTAACAGTCATCTCAGCAATCAGCATGGGCCCAGCAAGGCTGCACAGGAAGCTGTGATCGTCCACCCCTTGCCTGGAAGACGGATGTGGCCTGCTGCTGAGGAGCTGAGGCCACTGTGGTGGATGTGTCACCAGCCCTGTGCCTCCCAGGGAGGGGCATTCGAAGCCTGCTGAGCAGATCCCCACTCCCACCGGGGCCCCTGGCCTCCAGGACAGGGTTCACTGCCCGAGGACGGGGTACTTGGGCCCTAGGATAGGGTTCACTGCCAGGGATGAGGTACATGGCCCCCAAGATGGGGTACACTGCCCAGAATGGGGTACTCGACCCCATGATGGAGTACATGGCCCCAGGATGGGGTACCTAGCTGCCAGGAAAGAGTACTTGGCCCCAAGAATAATGTGCATTGCCCCTGATGACCCCCAGGGTAGAGCTCATGGCCTCGGGATGGGGTACAGGGCTGTTCCTGAGAGAATGGACCATGAGCCAGTGCCCCAAAATGATTCCACCTGCATCCAAACCCAGGTGCTTCTGGTCTGGACATTGGTAGGTTTTGATTATCTGTGCTTTTTCCTGTCCATTAGTGTACATAATTAAGAGTTAACTTGCTGTACCCTCTCCTCTTGTCGTGGCTCAGAGATCTTCATGACTTTGGGGGGGGGCTAGCTTCTCCCGACACCCCTAGGCAGTTGGCAGCATTCATTTATTTACCCAACGACTATTTACTGAGTGCCTCCAGGATGCCAGCCCATGTTAGGCTTAGGGATACATCAGGGAACACGACAGGCCAGGCTGCTGCCCCCATGGAGCTAACACGAGTGTGTTTGTGTGGCAGATAGGGGGTTGGGGCAGGCAGTCAGCAAGTCAAGTGAGTAAACGAGATCATTTCAGAGGAGGGAGGGGCTGGGAAGGCAGTGACTTGGGGTGTGAGGACACAGTGACGAGACATCTCTTTAGACGGACTCTACCTGTATGATGGAGTATTTGAGGAAAGCCTCTCCGAGAAGGTAGCTCATGGCCTGAGAGGTGAATAATGAGTAGCATGTAGTGACCTAGCGTTGGAATATTCCTGGCAGAAGACACAACCAGGGCAAAGGCCCTGAGGCAGCCACAGAGTGTTCAGGATCAGAAAGAAGGCCACGGCAGAGCGGGGTAAGCCCAGGGACCCCTTTGTGAGACGCAGTGGGAGGATTATCTCAGGTCAGGTCACTGGGGCCTTAGATGTGATCTGGTTTAAGTTTTGGTTTTTAAATCTTTGAATTGTGGTAAAATACACATAACCTAAAATTTACCATCTTAACCATTTTTAAGTATAGAGAGTGTTAAGTACATTCACACTCTTGGGCAGCCAATCTCCAGAATTCTTTTCATCTTGTAGAAATAATACTGAACCCATTAAACAACAACTCCCAACCCTCCCTCTCCACAGCCCCTGGCAACCTCCCTTCTACATTCTGTCTCTATGAATTTGACCCCTCTAGGGACATCACGTAAGTGAAATAATACCAGTGTTTGTCTTTCTGTGACTGGCTTATCAGCATAGACTTAGCACAGTGTCCTCAAGTTTCATCCATGTTGTAGCGTGTGTCAGAATTTCCTTCCTTTTTAAGGCTAAATAATTTCCGTTGGCTGTAGATGCCACATCTTGTTTATTCATTTTTCCATCGATGGACACGTGAGTTGCTTCCACCTTTTGGCCATTGTGACTAATGCTGCTACGAACATAGGTGTACAGTGATTTAAGTTCTTTAAAGTTCCACTTTCCACCCATGAGGTCAGGCTGGGCCCTGAGCTGGGTTGGGTTGGCACAGGGTGGAGGGCCCAGCCTCTCTGGGTTACCCGTCCGCTGTGGGCGGGGGAGGCCAAGAGCAGAGAGTCCTCCAGCAGCACTAACTGAGCCGAGAGCCCTACGACCGAGCCTTTAAATCATCCTGGGTCCAGAGGAGCTTTTCTCTGCATCTAAAATGTGAGCCATAAACCAGGCTGACTTACAGGCAGTACCCACTGGTCTAGTTTGTTTATGGCCAGCATCCTTTCTGATTGGTTGATGCCTGTACTGTGGCCATTGTTAACTATTTGAATATCACCCTGCTATAAACCAGTCTCAGGCTGTGTATCAGAGTCTCTTGAGGAGAGAACGGGAGCTGCTGTTTAAACGTTTAAACTCTGGGGTCCCCCCCCCCCGCAATCGAGGCAGCAGGGCTTGGGAATCTGTATTATAACAAGCACACTGGGTGATTCTGATACCATAGTCTTAGGAGGTCTTACGAAGCAGAAGCAGGCCTTGGGGGCCCCCCCCCCCCCGCCAATCGAGGCAGCAGGGCTTGGGAATCTGTATTATAACAAGCACACTGGGTGATTCTGATACCATAGTCTTAGGAGGTCTTACGAAGCAGAAGCAGGCCTTGTGATGAGGATTCAAGTGCAAATTGTTTATGGGGAGGAGATTCCAGGAAACACAGGTCGGGGAGTGAGGACGTGAGACTGGGAAAGAAAGGAAGCCATAAAGATGCTTCATTAACCAAGTCACCTCTGTGGGCAAATGGAGATGCGTCCCATGGGGGACCTCCAAGAACCAGTGTGGAACACGGCCTGTGAGTTACCCCCCTGAGAGGTGAGGGAGCTGGGGCATTTATCTACCAACTCTTTATCTGCCATCTTCCGTGTCTCATTCATTGAGCGCTGCTACCAGGGGCATTAGTTCCCTGGCACTACTGGCTTGTCCTGTGTATGGGTAGAGCAGTCTCTGATGGCCAGAACCCTTCAGGCCTGGCAGCTGGAGGTCGGGCTGGTGTGTGTGACAATGGTATGTGCTAAGGCGTAGCGGGCACGGTACCAATAGCATCGGCTATGGAGGGCTGCCGAGCTCCCATCTCTCTACCATACAGGGAGTGCTCAGCCCTGTGAAACATTGATTATCCTTCTTACCACTGAAAAGAACTCCAGGCCTCATTCCTTGTTGGCAGAAATTTAAATGGTGTGATTACTATGAAAAACAATTTGGTGGTTCCTCATAAAGTTTAACAAACATAGAGTTTCTATATGACCCAGCAATTCCACTCCTAGGTATATACGCCCCCTCCCCCAAACTGAAAACAGGTGTTCAAACAAAAACTTGTCCACAGGTATTCACAGCATCATTATTCACAATAGCCAAAAGGGGGAAACAGCCCAAATGTCCATCAGCTGATGATATGGGTAAACAAAATATAGCATACCCATACAATGGAATATTACTCAGTCATAAAAAGGAATTAAATACTAATACATGTTACAAATGGATGATCCTTGAAAACATTATGCTGAGTAAAAAAAAAAGCTAGCACTTATCATATGATTCTGTTTATATGAAATATCCAAAACAGGCAAATTTGTAAAGATAGACAGTGGATTACCAGTTGCCAGGGGCTGAGGAAAGAGGGAATGGGGAGGAATGCTAATGGGTATGGGTCTCCTTTTGGGGTGATGAAAATGTTCTGGAAACAGATAGTGGTGATGCTTACACCACATTGTGAATGTACTACATGCCACTGAATTGATTAAAATGATACATTTTATGTTATATATATTTTACCGCAATTAAAAAAAAATAAAAAGGGCTCTAGGTATTGCACAGCCTGAGTTGCAGGGTATACTGTTTCCCAGGTGGGAAACAAACCCAGAGTGTGGTGTGTGTACCCCAGGATCCCACAGCCGGGATGGTTCTCCTGAGGGGCTGCTTCTGGGGGCACTGGGCAGAGGTTGGGCCCCACAGCTTGGCTTCATTCCTGTCTGAATGGTGCACACAGAGGTTGCTTGAAGCCTCCCTGATGGGGAAATGAGTTGCTTGTCCTGGAGAAGCCAAAGCGAGGCCCAGCTTCTGCAGAATGGCAGGACAGTTGGGCGGGGGGGTATGTGCCCAGTGGGAAAATTGCGGGGCGTCTTGTCTTAAATACAAGATTAAATTGGCACCTTTAATTAGTACACTTAGAAAAGGTCACTAGCAATTACCTGGGACACAAAGAAGGCATGAGCAGGCGAGAGCCCGTGAGGAAGCCGAAAAGGACCATTTTGAGCAGCCCATAATTGAGGGGAAAATGGATAAAAGTCCAGGAAATTACAGGGTGGGTGACAGCAGCTGATGGCCCCATCCCTGTCCTGCCCAGCGCTCCCCTTCTTGGGAGAGCCTGAACATCGAGCCTGAGAGAGCCATTTGGGATACTGGGCCAAGTTGTAGGACCTTGGCTGGAGGGTCGGTGTGGCCTTTCCAGAATCCCATCAGCCAGCTGGGAGCTTGGCCCCATATTCTCCACCTGGGCTGGGCCCTGAAGGAGGTTGGCGGGTGAGGTTTCCAGTCCAAGGGGCCGCCATGGACTCATGGCTGTACTGGGGACAAGCAGGGCCCCCACGGGCCTCAGTTTCCTCACATGCAGCCTCCCCAAGGCCTTGGGAAGTAGCTCAGTGTTCCTCGGACTTTGCCACTAAAGGACCCCTGAGGGTATCAGCAAGGAACCGTGTGTCCCCGGCAGTCAGCGGGGAGCGGCTGGGCCCGTGAGCCATGGCCGCTGAGCCTGCGCGTCCGGAGCCTGTGCTCCGCAACGGGAGAGGCCACAACAGTGAGAGGCCCGCGTACCGCTAAAAAAAAAAAAAAAAAAAGACTTGAATATTATATTGTACTCCCATTATATTCCCATTTGTTTGAGAATAAAATAGTTGCATGTCACTGAGCGACACAGATGCTTTGAGAAGATGTGCTTGGTTTATCTATGACTTCACGTACCTCCTCCTTCCTCATCTAGGAAAGAGCACTGTACTGGGAGTCTCGAAACTTGTGTTTGAGTCCTGACGCTGTTGCTCACCATTGTACCTTGGGCAAATTACTAAATGCCTTCAGTTTCTCCATCTTTAAAATGGGAAGTTTGGGCTCCCCAAAAGGTCTCTGTTTCATGATTTCAGTCCTCCTTCTCCTGCTTCTCACCTCCTCTCATCACCATGGATGCTGCCATGTCCTACCCTGCTGTGTGACCTTGGAGAGGCTACTTTGCCTTTCTGAGCCTCAACTTCCTAATCTGTATAATGGGTAGAATAATGACTACCAAACAGAGTTGCTGAGAGGATTTAATGAGAGAACCCATGTGAATGGGCTAGCACCATGTCTGGCATATCATAAGAGCCTAATGATTGCCCAGTATCTTCCTTTCCTAAGTGTTAGGCTTCCACTTAGGGCCTGATAGGGTCGTGTCCGTGGAAGTCCTGAATCTTGAGTTCACATATCAAGTGTTGAGATTTGTAAGGTTGTGGAAACAAATGTGGGCACTGGGCCAGAATGCCTGGGCTTTGAAGTCCAGCTCTGCCCTTTGCTAATTGTGTGGACGTGGTAAATTACTTAATCACTTTGTTACCTTATCTCCCCACAAGTGGGGAGAATAACAGGAAGGATTGAATTAGGTAGTACACAGAAATCCTTTAGCCCAGTGTCTGAAATGTGGTTAGTGCTCCAAAATGTTAGCTCTTGTCATGTTAGAATTGTGTTTTAAAAGTTGACTTAGAAAAGCTCATCGAGGGCTTCCCTGGGGGTGCAGTGGTTGAGCGTCTGCCTGCCGATGCAGGGGACACGGGTTCGTGCCCCGGTCCTGGAAGATCCCACATGCCGTGGAGCGGCTGGGCCCGTGAGCCATGGCCGCTGGGCCTGCGCATCCGGAGCCTGTGCTCCGCAACGGGAGAGGCCACAACAATAAGAGGCCCGCGTACCACAAAAAAAAAAAAAAAAAAAAAAAAAAAAAAAAAAAAAAAACAAAATTCAACGCAAAGGAATAGACCTGACTGGTAGGAATCTTAAAACCTATGAATTTATATGTATCCGTAAGAGAAT
>NW_006781396.1:1862835-1876697 GCF_000442215.2 Lipotes vexillifer | reverse complement strand
GAGTGTCTGTCTCATTTTATAGGGTAAATTGAGGCTTTGAAAGAAGTGATTTGCCAAAGGCCATGGTTCTAACCTAACTACTCCTTGAGAATCAGATGGGGACTATAGACCCTTTCTGCAGAAAATGACACACTGTACATTCAGAACATTTTGCACAGTTCCTGGCAGTTTAAGGATCTCTTGAAGCTAAGGTGACCAGCTGATCCAGTTGTCTGGGATATCCTGGTTTTAGCACATATCCTGGGAAATGCCTCAGTCCTAGACAAACGAGGATGGTTGATTGCCCTACCTGAAGCCTACCTTGTGAGGGGTGCTGTGAACCCCAGGAGAAGATGACCTACTCTAGGACTTCTTAGGCAGGGCTGTAGGCCAGGCATCCTGATGCCCAGGGTGGCCTCTGGCTAGGGCTTCATTTCTTGGTGAAGGCAATACCATAGTCCTCTGATTGAAGACAGGAGCTAGACTTTGTCACCCAGCTCTAGACTGGAGTTCCCTGAGGGTGCTCCAAATCTTCCTAACCTCTGTGTACTCTAGTGGTTACCATAAGGCCAGCACCTAATCACTGTTGAATGAATGCCAGGTTTTGTAAAATTTTCTGAATTAGAAAATATTGCTTTGTACTTTTCCTTTTCTATTGTGAGATTTAAATATATTGAATGTACCACAGGTTTGTTTGTTTGTTGTTTTTAAATCTATCTGTCTAAAAACAAAAACTCTGACTGTTCATGGACACCTTTTTTTTTTTTGGTTTCCAGTTTTAGGCTATTATGAATAAAGCTTCCATGAACATTATTGTACCAGGAAAAAAAAAAAAAAAAAAGAAAATATTGCTTCCATTTGCAAAAGACAGAAATCCAACTCTACTTAGGCAAAACCAAAAAAAAAAAAAGAAAAAAAAAGGAGGGGGTGATTTATTAGCTCATACAGCTGAGCAGTCCAGAGGATGGAGCTAATTGCTAATTTCAGGTATAGTTGGCTGCAGACCCTCAAACTGTCAGGAATCTCTCTCCATGTACCATTTGGTTCTGTTTTCCTCCTTGTTGGCCTCACCCTCAGGCAGGCTCTTCCTCTGGTGCCAAAGATGGCTGCCAGCAACCCCAGTGGAAGGAGAGCGACTCTTTTCCAGTTCCAGCAGACTTCCAGCAGAAGTCCTGGGGTTGGCTTTGATTGGCTAGTTTGGGTCACATGCTCATCCCTGAACCAATCACTGTGACCAGGGAGATGGAGTGCTCTGAGTGGCTAGGGCTAAGTAGTGTGCCCATCTTGGAATGTAAGAATTGAAGGGCTGGGAGCTTGCACTCATCTGAGCCACTTGGAGGACCCCTCTAAATTAAGAAAAGAGGACAGGTAGAAGTCACAGAATGTGGTGAATGACAGTTCCCTATTACACACTGTGACAAGTGGCCAGGATGGAGGCAGGGAGCCCGGGACAGAGCCAGAGATGCACAGGGGTCCACGGTAGTCAGTGACCTGCTGGTGGTCTGTTGGGCGGCTGCTCCCCACAGGGACTCAGCCACCTGAGTAAGGTGCTGAAGAATGGATTAACCTCCCGTCTTTGCCCTCTGCTCTCTCCTGCGGGTACTTCAGGTTCCTCTGTGACCCAGTTGCTGGCCCGAGACCTGGACAACGACCCCCTGGTGTTCGGTGTGTCTGGGGAGGAGGCCTCCCGCTTCTTTGCCGTGGAGCCTGACACGGGTGTGGTGTGGCTCCGGCAGCCGCTGGACAGAGAGGTACGACCCGCCGTGACCTCTGCCCCTGGCCTTCCCTAGGGAGGCAGAAGCGCACATTGGGGGAGGATGGCTCGTCGTCTTCCGACCCTGAAGCAGCATCTTCCTGCCTGAATGGCGTCCCTCTTCCAAGGCCAGTGCTGATGTCTGGACTTGGGGTTAGAATAGGGTTTAGGGTGTCTCCAAGTAAGGGGCAACACTGGATAGGCAAGACGGACAGTGACCTCGGGTTCGTCCCCTGTAGAGTAGCAGCTCCATGGAGAGTGCACATCTGCACCCCCCAACAAAAGTTCCCCCAAAGGACGTTTTCCCGAGACACAGGTAGCCCTTAGCACATTAAGGTAAGAGTTTGAACAAAACCCCAACCCCTGCTTTCTCCTCGCATTGAAGTGGCCCCAGAGGTGATTTGCTCAAGACCACACAGCCATTTAGAGACAGAGCCCAGATTAGAACAAGATTCCTTACTCCTAATCTACTGCTCTTTTATGGGAAGGATCCAACCCAGAAGGCAATGCTCATTCTTTAGGGAAGCCTTCAGATATCCAGTCCCAGACCAGCTCCTGGGGCAATGCTGGAGGGTCTCCACCACCAAGCAGGGCTCCGGACTCAGGGCCTCAGCTCTTCTCTCTTAACTCTGACCTCCTCCCTCCCTTCATTTTCTTTCAGACCAAGTCGGAGTTCACGGTGGAGTTCTCTGTCAGCGACCACCAGGGGGTGAGTGTCCCCTAAGGCCCCTGCTTCCCTGGGAGGCGGGGTTCCTGAGCCCTTGGGTAGAAAGAGGCTGGAGGCCAATGCCGATGCCGATGCTAGCTCCCCACTCTTGTCTTGCCAGGTGATCACGCGGAAGGTGAACATCCAGGTCGGGGACGTGAATGACAACGCGCCCACATTTCATAATCAGCCCTACAGTGTCCGCATCCCTGAGGTAGGGGCCCCCAGGGTCACACTTGAGGGACATTGGGGGCCTGCTGCTCTGGGGCCACCGGGGAGGAGGCTGATGCTGGGAAAAGGGCAGTTCCAGCTCCTCTCCTGCCCACACCTCAGCCCAGGCACCAGCTCTGGTCAGGTTGGTGACTGAGCCAGCGCCTCTGAGGGGGCCTGTCTGCTGGCTGCGGGGAGCCTTGTGCCTGAGAGAGGGCCTGCCTTGGATGAGCCCTCCCAACTCCAGCCGGAGTCAGGGACAGGACAGAGGTTGTGAGGGGCAGGCTGCACGTTTTTTTCCATTTACAGCCAGTGCGGGCCTTGGGCAAGTAGGTTGGCAGGCCTAACCCCAGGCCTCCCAGCTTTGGCTAGAGCAGGTCCTCCAGGATGCAAAGTGCATGCAGTACCTGGAAGGGGCTTTCTTTCTTGAACCCTGTGCTGTCTTGCTGGCCTTCGGCTGCTCCGGGTTGTCTGTGTAACTCAGTGTATTTGCATGAGTGCGTGTGGGTAAAACCAAGGCATTGCTGGTAATTGAGAAGTGCACATTATTGCATTACGAACAGTTCGTTAATAAGCTGGCTGCTGGCTCCTGATGGCCCCAGCGTTCTCATTGCTTACTGCCCCTCTCCCCGGTGGCTGATGGCAGTCTTCTGGCCTGACAGCGATTCAAAGACCTTGAAGGTGGAGGGTAAAGAGCTTCTAACTGGGTGTCCCTCGGGCCTGCCCTCGGGGCTCTGAGTTGGGTGGCAGCAGTAAAGGTTTGGGATGGGAATGATGGGAGATGGAATCCACTGGGGAGAGGCAGCCTGGCACCATGGCATTGGAGTTCTAGCCCCTTTATGTTATAGTCTTTGGATCAGGAAACTGAAAGAGGTTTAGAAAATATCTATTCAGTTTATAGATGAGAAAAATGAGTCTCAGAGCGGGAGAGTGACTTGCCCAAGGTCACACAGCTTTGACTTTGAGCCTCCTGACTCCCAGGGCAGCTTCAGATTCCTCAGGGATGAAGAAACCTGATCTCATGCCTCTAAGTTCCGGTTGCTGGCCCTCCTTATTACTCAGCTGTGAGCCAAGGGTCCTGTGCTTGTGCCAGACAGAGTGAAGTAGGACAGATGTGCAGGTGGGACACACCAGAGGTACTCATGCCCTTCCCCTGTTGGGGTGGGACATAGGGAGAGAGAGCCTGCAGTCCCAAGCATGGGGACATGGTGCCCTGAGCCGTGGCCGGTGTGCCCAGGACTGCAGCTTGGCTCCGGGCCCCTGCTCATTTGGAAGTCTCTCTAATTTAATGGTCTCTACGTGCCAGACTGCACTCTAGTCCCGGGCTCAGAAACCAAGGGCACAGCTCGGAGTTAATGAGCCTTGCACCCATTGCTCAGCTGCCATCCTGGCAGGCATGGCTGCCCTCTGCCTTCCCTCACGGGGGGCAGCAGGCAGCAGCAAGAGCAAGGGGATGAGGGGTCGCATCCCTGCTGCCCAGCCCTTGGGCCAGGGCCAGCCTTTTCCTCTCTCCCTTGCCAGGAGAAGATGTGACCTCCAATACCACCCTGTTGGAATCCCCCAGGATTCTCCAAAGGCCTCTGCCTCCAAGGAGAGAGCCTGTTCAGCCATTCATTTATTTAACAAATATTTATTGAGTGTCTGCTGTGGGCTTGGTGCTGTGCCAGGCTCTCACTGCACAGAGACCTGGGAGGCCAGAGGAATATATAATGAGGGGAGCCAGAACCAGAGGCCAGAGACCCCAGGCCTAGCCCCTGCTCTGCTCCCAGATTGCTGGGTCCATTTGGGCGTGTCACTTAACCTCTCTGGGCCATGGTCCTCCTTATCTAATAAAAGCAGAGGACAGGTGGGATAAAATGGCCTGCCTCCTGCCCATCTGATGCGGAGAGGGTAGGCCAAGAGGGGCTGGCTGGAAGGACACACAGTCCTTGGAAGGAGGCCTGTGTGGTTTACTCGCTTGCATGTAAACCTCCCTATCAGGTGGCCTGATACTCGATGCCCTGCTCAGGGCTGCTCTGTGTGGACAGTGGGGATGTGGTGTCAGCTGGACGGAGGCCTGGCCCCTCCTGACTCGAGGTGGCTTGGCACTGACCAGCCCTGGCCTGGGGTGGTCACCTGAGCTAGAGCTTAGCTGCCTGGCTCAAGCCCCAGCTGGAGTACCAGGGAAGAGTCTGCTTGTCCTGGCCCAGAATTCAGGCAGGGGTGTCCTGCTTACATTGAAGTCACCCTGGAAACCCCAGGCCCTTGCCCTTGAGAAGCCCAATTCAGTGAAAGAGGCCCTATGGATGTGAATAGGATGAGAATGCAAACCAGAGAGACAGGGGTCACTGCAGACCCTGTGAGGCATCAGTCTTGAGGGGGTGCCAGCGTGATCAGAGAATTCTCAACAGGCTTCCAGGAGGAGGTGGGTTTCCAGGAGAAGCTCACCAAGGTGAGCAGCGGAGCTCCTGTGTTGTATGGTGGGAAGAGGGAGACTGGAGGTCAAGACATCTGGGTTCTAGTCCTGATTGTGCCAGCAACTGGCTGGGTGAGACTTCAGACCTGTCACTGCCCCTCTGCTGGCTTCAACTCCAACAGCTGTTAAACTGGGGAGTTGGACCAGGCCCCTTCCAGGACTGACATGCCGTGATCTGAGGAGGCATCCCAGCAGGAGTGGCTCCTTTCTTATCCTCCAGTGTTTCATTATTCCTTGAGGGCTGACAAAGACCTCCAGTGGCTGCCTCCATCCACTCAGCTCCTCTTTTGGTCATCCTAGCCACCTGCACACCATCCCTAACCTTCCCAACTTCCACTCCCCCCAGCCCTAGGGGCCCTGATAGTGTATGGGTCTGTTGTGTCCAAAATCCAGGGATAGGCGTGGGGAACAAGTTAGAGGGAGGAAAATCTAGGTCTGCATATGGAAGAACTTTCTAATGAGACCCACCCCACAATCTACGCCCCTGTCCTGCTGAGGATGTACTGAGCTCGCCATCCCTGAAGTTATACAAGCAGAAGCAGGAGAGCCCCATGTTTCAGAAGCCATCTAGTACTGCGTGCCGGAGAGGTGATGAATCGGAGGCTCCCAAACATACCCCATCAGAATTTCCTGGGGGACTGTTGGGAGACATATTCCTGGGCCCCTGCAATTCTTTTAATTAATTTATTTATTTATTTGGCTGTGTTGGGTCTTCGTTGCTGCGCGCAGGCTTTCTCTAGATGCGGCGAGTGGGGGATACTCTTAGTTGCGGTGCACGGGCTTCTCATTGTGGTGGCTTCTCTTGTTGCGGAGCACGGTCTCCAGGCACACGGGCTCAGTAGTTGTGGCACACGGGCTCTAGAGAGCAGGCTCAGTAGTTGTGGTGCACGGCTTAGTTGCTCCGCGGCATGTAGGATCTTCCTGGAGCAGGACTCAAACCCGGGTCCCCTGCATTGGCAGGCGGATTCTTAACCACTGCGCCACCAGGGAAGTCTGCCCCTGCAATTCTGAATCAGTGGTTGGGGGACAGCTGGCCCAGGAAGCTGCATTTTTAACTCCATGGTGACAGCAAGCCCTGGAGGATAATATCTGTGCCCCCCCCCCATCAGAGGGTTTCCGAGAGGTGCTGGGGTAGCCCATCTTTGAGGGGAACTTTCAGCCTCTCAACAGCTGCCTAGAGACATCACCCATGGGGACCCACGTCCTCAGGCCTGGAATAGGAGCAGATAGATGGGAGGTGGGTCAAGACCCGGCACTGCCCCTTTCCTGGGAGAAGCTCACCCACCCCCTGCCCACCCAGCCCTGCCCCCTCTCCCTCTGAAAGCCCCTGCCTAAGCTGGGCAGGTGTGTTTTGGTTTGTTTGTTCTTGGTGCCCCTCCTGCCCACCCCTCTCCCCTCACTAATCTGTTCTACGTGTAATTATCCATTTTATCAGGGTGAAAGGCCCTGCAATTCACTTGTCGAAGCCCTAACGAGGCAGAGGCAGCGTGGATGCTTTCAAGTCCGTAAAGAAAAAGGGAAATCCTGCTAGAATTGGCAACTTAATTCACCAAGCCAGCCTTGACAGACCTCATTAAGCCCCTGTGTATTCATTTCAGGCTAATGGCTGTCATGCTGACTGCTGTTTGATTTGCTGTAATAGACTTTTACGGCGTCCCAATTTGCTCAAACGTGTTTGCCTGTGTCTGTGCCCAGCGACGCTGCTCCAGCACCTCTGTTAGGGGTGCGTGCCCACCTCGCTGACCTTCAGCGTCCCTCCAGCTGTGCCCTGGGGAGGTGACCCTCGGGCCTGGGTGTTTGGGCAGGAGGATGGCGTGAGGTTAGAAGTCAGATGGTGCCAGGTGGCTCCTCGGGTCAAGGAGGGCCTCTGAAGTGTCAGGGATGGCCACGTCATTGAAGTTCTGAGAAGTTCAGCCTCCTTAGCTGGGCAGTGGAGGCTTTTATCCATCTGGCCTCAACCTACCTTTCTCAACTTATCTTCTGGTATTCCTCAACACGAATCCTCCTGTCAGCCAAGGGGCTGATCCAGTGCCTCTGAGTGTGTGTCTGTGTCTCTCTCTTTTCTTTGTAAAACACACTTTGTACTGTTCTAACTAGTACTGGAGTGTTTCCTTTCTTCCCTCAGCCTAACTCTATTCTGCCTATCCTTCAAAGCCCAAATCTGATCCGCTGTGCTTTGATCCACTCACATCGTTTGAAATGAACACAAACATTTGTTGAACAGCTATGGAGCAGGGCCCAGGGATTTTCAGCTGGCTTGGATATGCAGGGTAGAAAAAACAGACTCTACTGTTTGCCAGCTGTACAACTTTGGAAGGAATCTAACCTTTATGGAGCTCAGTTTTCTTATCTATAAGATGGGCAACAATATTTGCCTTGTGGGGTTATTGTGAGAGCTATAATAAGGCAGGTAGGGAAATCCCTTAGCCCAGTTTGTGGCTCATAATACATTTTAGCCACACCTTAAACTACAGAATTGAGCCACACTCAGTCACCATAAACTACTGGTGATTGAGACCAGGGTCTTTGTGCTCAGGGAAGGTAATTTTACAGAGAGAAAAACAAGTAAGTAGATGTCTAACTATGTCTAAATGTATTAAATGCTATGGTAGCTTAGAATGTGCAAAGTAGGGTGGAAGGCGTAGACCTATGGAGGGGACTGTGGTAGGGAAAGCCCTTAGCCCAGTTTGTGGCTCATAATACATTTTAGCCACACCTTAAACTACAGAATTGAGCCACACTCAGTCACCATAAACTACTGGTGATTGAGACCAGGGTCTTTGTGCTCAGGGAAGGTAATTTTACAGAGAGAAAAACAAGTAAGTAGATGTCTAACTATGTCTAAATGTATTAAATGCTATGGTAGCTTAGAATGTGCAAAGTAGGGTGGAAGGCGTAGACCTATGGAGGGGACTGTGGAAGGCGTGACCTGGTCTATATATGGGGGCTATTTGTTTGGGACCTTAGAGGATGAGTAGGAGTTTGTTAGTCAGAGAAGCAGATTATGTTGTCTCTGAATATCAGTACTTTCTGTGATCCTTTAGCTTCTTTTCATATACTGGAATTTCCCAGAGAGGGACATGAATTCTAACTCCTGACCAGAGATCCTGCTGAGGCGGGACAGTGACTGTACAGGTATGTGTGTCCCTTGCAGGTGCCCACTGTCACCTTGTAGAAACAAAGCCAGGCTGGAAGTGGGCCTGGGCCCTCTGGGTCCCTCCCCAGTTTCTGTGATGGACAGGTCCTGCATAGATCTTTGTCACCCCTGGCTTTGGCTTTGGGTGACCATCTGTAAGGTGGGATGAGGCTAGAAGTAGGGACGGGTGGTGCTGGGACGAGTTGACAGGGGCCTGAGAGACTGAGAGTCCTTGCCTGAGCCTCAAAGCTGGCTGGGGACAGGGTCGCAGCCAGAACCCAGGGCTCCTGACGCTGGGTCCCACTAGGCCACACCATCTCTCCATGTCACTTAATAAAGACAAATGAAAGTTACTCCTTGTATATCCTTACTAGAGATGGGAAAACAGAGAGAAGAGTATTCCTGTCGATCTTTTGTCAATGAAACAAAGTAAATAATTCATTTCTATAATGATAATAATAATTTGATGTTTTGTTGTAATTCAGAGCTTCCTATGTGCCCAATGCCATACTGCCAGTGTGGGAGCTCACTGAGTCCTCACCTCATGGGGTAGCCACTCATGTTCGCATTCTGCAGATGTGGACGGGGAAGTAGAAAGGTTATATGAGTTGCCCAGAGCTAGGCCAGGATGGAGCCAGGATTCAGAGACAAGTCTGGCTACGGGTTCTTTGGCAGGTAGCTGCAAAATGGAAATAATTATATTGCCTTGCAAAATTGTTGTGAGGATTAAAGTGTATGGGGCCGTGTAAGAGAAGTACTTAGCACGGTGCCCAGTGTAAATGCCCAATAAATGCTCGTGGTTGTAGTTGTTGTTTGTATGTCTGTCTCTCCCGTCAGACAGAACAGGAACAGAGCTTGGTCACCTGTGCGTCCCCAGCACCCAGTCTAGGACCCGTCCCTTGGACGTGAACTTCACGAATGGGCAGAGCCCTGCTGCTTCCTGTGCCTCTTGGGTGGCTGAAAGGACAGCAGGAGCATTTATGCGAAGAGCTCGGTGCTGGAGCTCACTGACGCCCTCTGTTGCCTGCCAATTCCTGAATCTCAGCCGTGCCATCCCATGTGCCGTGGGCATGCGGGGAGCCCGGAGTGGCCCAGAGCCTGAGGCGGTGGACTTGCCAAACTTATTAGCACCCACTGGGCCCTACAGCAGTGCCCCCAGCTGCCCTCCTCAAGGAGTGCCCATCAGATGCTGAATGATTTATAAACTGCATCCCCAGGTTGCAGAGAGAGATGGGGGGTGAGGGGGACTTCCACTGGCTTGTGCCTGCCATCCCGCCTGAGGTGTCAGCTCTGCTCATGAGAGTGTCATCTCCCACGCCAGGAGAGGCAGACCCTTGACAGGCCATATTAATTTATAGCTCGGGGCCACAGTGCCCAGGGGCCCCCTCTGCATCTATAACCACCCGCCTATTGATCTGGGAGAGGGAGGCCAATAAATCATTTCAGGGGCTCTGGGTCCTGCTGGCCAGAGTCAGAGTAGTTTGTTCTAGCCAGGTGGCAACCCTGGGCCATGTCTCTGTGTCCCTCGGTGAGCAGCCGGTGTGCCTCGGTGTGCCTTTTCTGGTCTCCCCCTGCTATCAGCACAGTGACGGATACGTGGAACCCCTCCTTTCTCCCAGCGGGCGGGTGTCTCAGCCTGCGGCAGCAAGGACAGCGAGCTTTGGGCTTGTAGTGATGAAGATATGCATATGGGCAAAGCAATAGGGCTGCCTATTTCTACAGTCTTGAGGTTGTGGGGTGTGTGTGTGTGTGTGCGCGCGTGCGTGCGCACGCGTGCGCACGCGTGCGCGCACTTATTTAAGTAATGTCTTCTCTATGTCCTAGTGTTTTCACTGTCTTTCATTTGTCCTCATGACGACTCTGTAAGTCGAGGGAAAGTTATTCTTCCCATTTTCAAGATGAGAGAAATTGAGGCCAATACAAGGTGACCACTTTCCCTAAGTCCCCTGGCATCAGATATGCTTTCAACTAGAGCCGTAGTCCTTCCCTCTCTCATTTTCCAGCATCTTTTCATGGGTCTTTTTGCAACTTTGCCATGACCTGCTGTGGTTTGCCAAATGTTGCCCAGGGAGACGAGCTGGGGACTCTGGGCTCCGAGCACAGGCTTCCTCCCATCCAAGGCTGGATGCTGTCACACAGCCCCATGCACAGGCTATGGGGGTTCAGTGGAGAAGCTTCACTCAGAGCCCACTGCCCACTGTCTGCAGTGAGGACCATCCTCAGTGGTCAGGACCCAACCATGGTCATAGTGATGCCCCTTCCATGTGACCTGCAGGGTTAGTGTGCGCCCAGAGGTAGCCTCCAAGACTTCAGTCCCCAAATGTGCATGCAACACATTTTCGTGAGAAGTCAGAGACCCACACATGGGTAAATGCCAGGCTGCTCAGCCTGCCTGCAGGGAAGAGTCAACATCTTTCTGCCACCTCCTCCTTGGTTTTGGGTGCCCGGGAGGGAGTAAATGGAGTCCCACAAAACCCAGGCCCAGAGAGCTCAGCCTAGCCACACAGTCCGAAGCTCCTTGCTCCCTCCTCCACCCTGTGGAGTGAAACCCGGGGCCCCCCATCCCCCGAGATCCCTGTGGCAGCTCCTTCCATGCTGTGGCCAGGGCTGTGGGCACCCACCACCCCCCTCAGCACGAGGAAAGAGGACAGTGTGGCAGCAGGAGATGGAAGGAGCCCAGATGTGATTGAAATTATTATTTTGTCTGAATGGTAATAATGTTTTTAATTACGTCGGTTTCCTCACCGATTCTCACTGGGAGTCTTTGGGGGCCCATATAATTCCATTGCAATGACTGCAGGACCCTCTGCCATGAATATGAAGCAGGGGACCGTGTGTGGAGCCCAGCTCGTGTGCATTAGGGATTCTCTGGCACGTGCCGGGATACCTTCTATTGTGCCCCCCGCCCTTTAAATAAAGAACCTCTAAACGGAAGGCGGTGATAGCTGCCTGCTGGAGATGTTCCCGCGGCATTGCTGGGCTGTCAGCCTCGTGTGCCGGAGTCCATCTGGTGTCTTTCGTCTCCCTTTCTCTTTACTGTTTTCCTCTCCCCCGTGGTGGGGCCCTGTTGGAGGAAGGGTGTAAAACTCCTGCCTGCACCCATTTTCCTCCAGGCAGTGAGGTTTCCTTAGACCTTGGGTGGGAGAACAGGTTTAGGAAACAGAGGGTTGAAGAATGTCCCTTGTGCATCCAGGAGCAGCCGTGGCTTCACTGCATCGTGAGAACCTGAGCCCCATCTGTGACACAGGGACCCTGGTCCCTACTGCAACGCTGTGATGGAGGCAAGCACACATGGGCTCGTGCTCCACACTGGGAGGCCATGAACAAGGGGTTTAGCCTCCCGGAGCCTCTGTTTCTTCATCTATAAAATAGGGCTACATTGAGGTTGTTGTGAGAGTTCAGTGAGAGCATGGCTTGGAAGGCCAAGGAGCTCGGCAGGTGGGCTCCACTGCTGTGTACTGATTGGTTGATATTGGGGGTGTTAGTGGACAAGAAAGTTACAGTCCAGTGGGAGACAGGAAACATGAGGAAAACATGAAACTAAGATGTGACAAGGAGAAAATGGAAACAGAGTCACCTAGAAATAACTAGTAATAGGCAGAGAGCATTTCAAATAGACTCCTTGAAACCAGCACCAGAAGGACCGTCGAGGTGACTCCATCCCACCACACATTCTGTAGAGATCAACAAAGCCAGAGAGGGTCAAAGATTTGCCCAAGGTCACCTGGTAAATCAGTGGCAAACCACTGAAGACCTAACGTAACCAGGGAAGATGCTCAGGGAGACGGTTTCCAGACCCGTGGTGAGACTGAGTGCACCCCTGGGTGGAGATGCGGCGCTGTTCTCCGAGGTGGATGTCCAGAGCTGGGCTGGGGGCCTCCCGGACTCCGATAGCACCCCACACCCCAGGAGCCGTGGCCTGGCAGTCTGCCTTCTCTATGAAGAGCCCACTTGAGGGTGTGGACCGACCACACGCGGTCCTGCCTTTCCTCTTCTCGGAAATTGCTCTGTGATTTTTGTCTCAGCCCCTCTACTTACCGTAACAAGTTCGGATATTGTCAAAATGGCTTGCGGACAGGCCTGGCAGCCCCCCATAACATGGAGGGCCCACACAGTAAGCTTGTTGTGATGCGTTCTCAGGCTGCCTGACCCACCTTGTTTTCTACCAGAAGATGAGAGAAAGAGAAAGAGGGAGAGAGGTCTTGGGTGATGGAATTATTATAATTTCTCTGATTCCTTAGCAGCCTTTAGTTACTTTGCAACTTTGTGCTGCTGGCTGGAAGCTGGGCGGGGGGGGCGCTGAGTTTCCCCTCTTTATAATAACCTTAAGCAGAAGCCTCCTGTCCGTCTGTTAAAAAGCCCGCTCTTCTCTCCAGATGTGATAATGGCGCCTGAGAGATTTCACCCGGGCGTAATCACTAGGTGCAACGCAGTCGTCCCCACTCGCTGTCTTCACCATCCACTGGCCAGCCCACCTCCCCAGCGTGGGGTACTGCCCGCCACAAAGAGCCGAATGCCTGGTCACGTCCTTGTCCAGGAGGGTCACAGGCTCAGGCTGTCCCCTCTCGCAGTCCTGCCCCGGAGGGAGGGAAGGGGCTTGGAGGCCTTTTCCACTGACCCTTCCCCTCTCGGTATCTCCCAGTGTGAGCCCAGCTGTGCCTCCCACCATTCCTAGCACAAACCCTGCATTGAAATCCATTCCATTGGCATGAGGCTTTACTCTCCCAGCTTTCTTGTCCTCTCCGTCCTGGATCCTCACTACAGGGTGGTCACTTTCCTGCCGCCCTGCCTTCGTTCATGTTGTGCCCTCCCCCGAGATGCTCTCACCCAACCCCACTGCGCCGTCTTCCTTCCTACCATTTAGCCAGACCCTAATCTTCCTTCCTCAGAGCAAGCCGGTGGGGGAGGGCGGGGGAGGTTGGTCCTCTCTGTCACCATTTTATAGATAAGCAAGCCAAGTGTTAGAGGAGTTGGAAGACTTGCCCGGGTTATTCCGTTTGGAGGTGGCCCACTGGGATCATACTTAGGCCCTTCACTTGGTCTTCTCCACTGGACTTGAAGGCACAGGCCTCTCTTAGTCCCTGCCCTTGGAATTGCTCCTACACCCAGTCCGTCCATCCTGGCTTCTAAACCCCACTCCTGGGCCAACCCTCTGCCTCCTAACTTTGGCGTGGCCTTTCCTTCCTGGGGTGGCCCCAGGCCCCCTCATGGGCAAGAGAGGCCAACCAGTCCCAGGTCTGGGTGCTGAGTCTTCCTCGGGTGGGCTCAGCCAGTGGGCAGCCCCTCCTCTCTTGTCACCTGTCCGTGCAGCTCAGCAAGTTAAAGTGGGGACAGCTGTAGCCTGGAGGGGACGGGAACCCCACCACCTGTGGCTGGGTGAGTCGCTTCCCCCTTCCAGGGCTCAGTTTTCCCCTCTGTTAAATGGGACTGTTAGTCCTGAGCCTGTCCACACCATAGTGAGGGTCAAGGTCAGGACGGACAGGAAGGCCCTGAACTTAAAGCCTCATGCAAGTAGGACAGATTAATCCCTGGGGTATTTTCTCCGATAGCCCTGCAGTCTTCATGAGTTTTCTTTTCTTTTTTCTTTTCTTTTCTTTTCTTTTCTCTTCTTCTCTTCTCTTTC
>NW_006781396.1:1857058-1862469 GCF_000442215.2 Lipotes vexillifer | reverse complement strand
CTCTTCTCTTTCCCTTTCTTCCCTCCTTTCCTCCCTTCCTTTCTTTTCTTCCTTTTTTTTGAGTCTACGTATCACCTAAGCATACATATAGAGACATGAACACTCGTAAGTGTTCATAAGTTCATGAGTTAATTGCGAAGTGAACGTATTTATGTTACTACATCTGGATCAAGAAACAGAACCTTTCCAGCTCCTAGAAGCCCCCTTGTGACTTTCCCAGTCCTTCCTCCTCCCTCCAGAAAGTAAGCACTGTCCTGGCTTCTAACCCCATGGATTACTTTTGTGCATTTTCATTTTATGGTATACATTCTATTAGGTTTTTATCATCACCTAAGACCCAGGGTAGAGGCAGCCAGCTTCGTCTCGGAGGTCACTTCCCACAGTTGTTAGGTTAATGGTTTGAATCTTGGTCTCACAACTTATATCTGTGAGTCCCTAGGAAACTTCCTGACCCTGATTAAATGGGTGTGGTGCTGATGCAGGGTTGCCACTGTGCATGTGACATGAGATGATGCATGTGCAGAGCTCAGCCTACAGCCCACACACGGCAAGGCTGGAAGAACTATCACCTGTGGGCATCACCTCTAGGCAGCCCCTCCCTTGTCAGGGGTCATCTCTGCAGGTGGATGTGGAGCTGCCTGAGTGCTGGGACAGGAGGCTGCACGGAGTGCAGTTTCAACCAGGAGTGGTTGAAACTTGGGTTGAGAGGAAGGGGAAGGGATAAAAGGATGTGGGCCCCTTCCCTCATACCGTCTCCTTCGATCCTCTTCGAAGTCTTTCACCTGGTAAGAAGGGTGTGCTTGTCCTCATATTATAGCTGGAGAAATGGGCCCAGAGAGGTTAAATGACTTGCCCAAGGCTACACAGCTAGTCCCAAATGCTGTCTTCTCTGTAACTGCCCCCCGAAGTGAGTCCAAATGCATTTTACCCCCAGCATATCCACTTGGGGTTTGGGGTTTATCGTAAGCCTGCCGGCTTCTGAGAGGCCAGCCTTGGGTCTGGAGAAGGTGGACGGGGGGAGGTGTTTGGTTGAAGTGGCCTTTATTGAGTTCTGGCACCTTCAGGCTTCCACAAAGCTGCAGCTCCTACCAGCAACCCAGTCTCAGGCCTGCATGAGAAAACACAAAAATCTTTAAAGGCTTCTTAGCAGCTTGAAGTGATTGTTGTTGTATTTTTCCCTTCTCTATTCAGGGCTGGGGCAGGGCCAGGGCAACGGGAGAGGAATAATAAATCTCCCAAAGCATTGTCTTCCTTCCCACCTCCCCAAACCATCAGATTCCCCAAACTCAGGGGCCACGAGACCTTTTAAAAAAACAACAAAAAATCCGCCCAACACAGCCCAAAAGATGGAGATGGAGGGAAATGCAACAGCAGCTATTGGGGCGGAAAGCCCTAAATGGTGTGGAAGTAATGCCTAAAGTGTGCTGGCGATTACAGACATTTCCAACGGAGCCACGCTCGAGCTACACGGGTCGGTGACAGCAGCCGTGGGGAAATAAATAAATAAGTGAGCAAGCCTGGGAGATCCCATTAACTGTTGCTGTGCAGGAGGGAGGTTTGGGGCAGGTCACTGGTGAGGAAGGAAGGAAGGTAGACAGGCTCATGCATTCATTCTCCCATCCGTCCATCCATTCAATTGTACTGAGTCCCTGTGATGTGCCAGGGATGTCACTAAAACCTTTCCGTGGCGTTGTGAGGATGGTGACCAGAATCCCACCAGGCTGGCAGGGTCTGGCCCCAGCCCCTTCTTCACCTCCCCTTGGCTCTGCGCCTTCTTGTGCCTTTACCTTCCTTCTGGTGCCCGAGGGCATTGTGTCACAGGGCCTTTGCACGGCTGTTCCCTCCCCCCTTTTCATGAACCACTCCTGGTGTGCTCTGTTCCCAAGGCCTGCTGCTGAAGGCAGCTCAGAAGTGCTGGCGAGTCCCCCACCGAGGCCTTCGGAGAAGGGTTGAGCCTGGCCTCACCGGAGTTGCAGGCAGCAATGGGAAATGAGGGCACCTCACTCCGGGATGTTGGAGGAAAGGGTGTCATTTAATGGGACTGGGGTATGGTAGGTAGAAGAGTAGCCCCAAAGATGCCCACATCCTAATCACAGGAACCTGGGACTATGTTACCTCACGTGGCAAAAGGGATTTTGCAGGTGTGATGAAGTTATGGGCCTTCGTGGGGAGATATCTGGCTGATCTGTGTGGTCCCACTGTAATCACAAGGGTCCTTATAAGACGGAGGAAGAATCAGAGGAGATGTGACCATGGAATCAGAGGCCAGAGAGAGAGATCTGAAGTTGTTATGCTGCTGGTCTGACCAAGGAAGAGGAGGCCCCGGGCCAAGGGATGAGTGTGGCCTCTAGAAGCTGGAAAGGGCATGGAAACAGATTCTCCCCTGGAGCCTCCACAAGAAACACAGGCCTGTTAACCACTTGGTTTTAGTCCAGTAAGACCCATTTTGGACTTCTGGCCCCCAGAACTGTAAGATGATAAACTTGTATTGTTTTAAGCCGCTAAGTGGGACTTGGTTTCCGCAGAGGTAGGAGACAGACACAGGTGCTTTGAAGGCAGAGTAGTAGGGCGCGCATCCTACAGCACCCCTCCAACACCCCCACACTCTACTACACTTGCGCCTTTGGGGCCCTTCAGGCAGGAGGATGTGCGTACCCAGTGGTGGCTTGTCTGGACGTAGGTGTGAGGCTGGTGGTTGTTAGGGGTGACCCATGAGGGCCAGCCATGGGGCAGGGGCACCCAGAGCTGGGGAGGGCCCCTGGCTGGGAAGAAGCCTTGTAGAAACCAGGTGGGGTGAGGTGGGAGAGCCCATTCTGTGGGTATAGAGAAAGGGAGAGCTTGCAGATGAGGGTGTGGAGCGTTGTGTTGAGAAGTGCTGCATCCAAGAACTGGCTGCCATGCTCCTGGCAGGAAGACCTCCCCATTGCCCAGAGGAGGGCTTAGCAGGTGCCTGAGTGCTGGAGACCCTCCTGGAAAGCTTGACCTCTTGGCACCAATGAGCCCGGAGACAGAGATAGAGGAGTTTCTTCTTGGTTTACTACCAGAGCAGTATTGGGATGCGGAAGTGTTGGTCCCATGCCCCTGACCCCACCCTCATTCATTTATTCACTCATTCACCAAACTTGCTGGATGCCAAGTCCATGCTGGGCCCTGGGGACACAAGAGGAGTGAGATATTGTCCCTGGCCTCCAGGAGATCCCGGCTGGGTCCTGCTCACCCACAGTGGCACCTTTAAAGCAGGGTGGGAGGCCAGTGCTTGAGGACTCGGGCAGCCACCACCCAAAGCTTGGCCCCCTCTGGATGGCTGATGGGTGGAATAGGGCAGTCACCCATCCCAGCTTTAGTGCTACGGGAAACCTGGGCCCCGCTGCCCACCCCCGCCCCCGCTGCGCACCTCCTAACTCCCAAGTCCCTTGTGGCATGTGGCATGAATGGAGATCAAGCATGTCTCCCTCCAGGCAGCAGAATTGGACACACGAACTCTAAATGAGCTTCGCAAATTGGTTCTCTCAGCTCTGTCCTTCCCTCCACCACCCGGCTCTGCAGCAGCCTGGGTCACCTGTGGGAGTTCTCAGTCTGGGCTGGGGAGGGAGGGAGCAGGGACTGGTTTGGGTCTGAGGCCAGGTGAGGCTTCCCCCGCATCTGGGCGCCCCATCTTCTTCCTTATATCTGAGGTGAATGTAGACCCCACAAGATAGAAAAGTCCTTTCTGGCTTCAGGGGCATTTCTGAGGAAGGGACGGGGCACCGGGCCCCTAGCAGGCCTGGCATGGGCTCAGTGACCTTACCTTCCTCCCACCTCCTGTTCCAGCTTCTGTTTATACCACTTGTCTGATGTGTGGGTTCTCCCGGTCCCAAGTCCCAGGATTCATGAACTGATTAAAGATGGGATCTGTATCTTATAATTCCTTGAACCCATAAGGGCCAGGGGTACTGGGCGTGAGGAAAGCACCGAATAACAACAGTAATAACAATAATGGAGACCGTACATGCATTCACTTGGTACTTTTTATCACCCATCTGTGGTGTAGGTATTGGGATTATCCCCACTTTTTTTTTTTTTCTTTTTTTGCGGTACGCGGGCCTCTCCCATTGCAGAGCACAGGCTCCGGACGCGCAGGCTCAGCAGCCATGGCTCACGGGCCCAGCCGCTCCGCGGCATGTGGGATCTTCCCGGACTGGGGCACGAACCCGTGTCCCCTGTATCGGCAGGCGGACTCTCAACCACTGCGCCACCAGGGAAGCCCTATCGCCACTTTTAAGGTGGGGAATCTGAGGCTCAGAGAGGTTAAGTCAGTTGCTGATCGGGGATGTGAACACAGCTGGTTCACCTCCAGGTCCCCCACCCATGCTGTGCTGCCTCTGTTGACAGTGGGTAGGGAGGCAGGGCCGTGGAGGTGTTCGTGGCGTGAGTGCCCGGATTCTCAGAGGACCCAGCAGGCGGCGGACCACTGTGAGAGGGGTGTTAGGCTCCTGGGCGTGCCCTCCGGGCTGAGGCTCCTGGCAGCCCTCTCGAGGTCTCCCCCTGTCCTCCTCTCTCCAGACGGTGCCCAGTGCCATGGCCAGCATGGGATAGCGAGAGGGTGGGATGCCGCTCCCAGTCCTAGAGAGCCCAGCTGGGCAGCGCGTTCCTGGAGAGATACCTTCCCACCCCTGCACCAGGACACGCATGTGTGCACACACCTCAGGCATGACGTCCGCCCTGCCTCCTTCTGTCTCGTGTGTCTCCCTCACGGGTCAGCGCCCCGGAGCGGTAAATCACGAGCCAATTGGCCACAGCCAGCGGGAGGCCAGGAGGACACAGGGAGGGGACGCTGCCATCAAAGCCATTAGCAGCAAGCTGGCCAGGCAGACGAAAGCACAGCTGGGTGGGAGAGGGTGGGCCAGACCTCTTCCTCTGGGCACTGTTCTGGAGCCCTCCAAGGTGTGACATGGGGTGGGGCACGAGCATGGAACATGTGTGCTCAGGAGTTCACTGAGTGTGCAGGATTCATGGTATAGACCCTTGGTTATGCCTCCCCTGTGAAAACAGTCTTCAGATGGGGACAGTCACATCATACTAAGGGAGTGGAGATAAGTTCCTTCCTGCCTAGATTCATTGGACTGGAGCAGACCTCACCCCCACTCCACAGCCCTCACCTCCCATGGCAGCAGTGCATCTTAAAGGGACACCAGACTGAGATTCTTCCTCATGTCTTTGGGCCTCTCCTTCCATCTCCTTGGGCCTCAGTTTACCCATCTATGCAGTGGGGTTAATACCCTTAGCTCTAGCTAACTTCCTAACTAGTCAGCGTTGTTGTTAAGACACAGATGAGCCGAGCCAATGGGTATGAAATGACATGAAGACTAGACCCCAGCTCCCCAGGTTGTGGCCCAGCTGAATTATGCCATCATGCTGTGGCACTCAGAGGG
>NW_006781396.1:1856583-1857048 GCF_000442215.2 Lipotes vexillifer | reverse complement strand
ATTCCTGCCCCTAGAAGGAGACAGTAGAATGAGTGTTGTGACAGCGAAGACCTGGGGCACTGGTCTGGGGCACGTCACTCCCTGCGGCCTCCCTGGACACGGCTCTCAGTGTTCTCTCCCCAGGGCCGAGAGTTGTTCAGGCCTAGTCGTTGGTGAGCAGGGGAAGGGCATGTGTTGTCAGTAAACTGAGGCCCTGGACCTCTCTGTGCAGCCGGTGCCTTGGGACTGGTCCCTTCCCATAGTCTCCCCTGGGGGGCTTTTAGGTGGGCAGGCCCGTCCCTTCTGCATGGCTGGCCTTGCATCCGGCCTGTGGCAGACACGGCTTTTTTGTTTTTGGTTAAAAAACCTCATCGGAGCGTTATGATATTGGAATGTGAAGGGTAATTGAGCTGAAAGCTATTCTCTTCCTGCAACCAGCGAGTCAGGAGTGATTGAGGCAAGCGGGCCTGCACACCAGCCTGGAAA
>NW_006781396.1:1856224-1856573 GCF_000442215.2 Lipotes vexillifer | reverse complement strand
GGGGGGGGGGGGGCGGGGGGAGATGGATGGAGTGGAGCCAGGCCCCCCAGAACCCTGGTTCCGCACCCCAGGGGTCCAGGCCTGCCCTGAAATGTGCCCCCCTGGGACTCTGAGCTGCCAGGCTGGGCCTCCACCTACGTGGAACAGATATCTGAGGTCCCCGGTGTGCTGGTACTACGTGGAAGGGCCCTGGTGACAGGTCTTGAGGAGGGGGCTGGGCACTGGACTGAAACAAGCAGAACAGGTTGGTGCCTGTGTCCTCTGCCCCCTCCTCCCTGCTTTGTCTTCTCCTGCCCCTACTCTGTACAGGGTCTCTTTCTCTGCTTTCTGCATCTCTCTCTCTCTCTCC
>NW_006781396.1:1844736-1856160 GCF_000442215.2 Lipotes vexillifer | reverse complement strand
TCCTCTCTCTCTCTCTCTCTCTCTCTCTCTCTCTCTCTCTCTCCCTCCCCCTCTCCCCCCTATCTCTGCCAGTGTTTGGACAACCCCAGTGTTTTCTAAGCCATTTTACTGCACAGTTGAATCACCTGAGGATCTTGTTGAAATGCAGATCCTGATTCGGGAGGTCTGGGATGGGGCCTGAGACTGTGTTTCCACCGTGCTCCCATGGGATGCCAATGCTACTGGTCCCCGACCTCACTTTGAGGAGGAAAGTTCTAGGAAGCAGCCAGGGCCAAGCAAGAGTGACCCAGATTCTCAATGTAGGGTTCAGATGGAAGGAGACCCCCAGGGGGGCTGCAGGGCTGCCCTCTATGGTTGTGCAGGTGGTGCACTGAGCAAGCCGGAGAGTGCTGGTAAAGGCAGCCCAGGGCTGCTCATGAAGCCATGTACCTGGAGCTGGTGGCGTTGCCTGGAGAAGGAAGCCCGTTTTTCTTGGCACAGTAGGCCAGTACAGGCTCTGTTCTCGCAGGGCAGGTCCACTCTGAAGGGCAGTCTCTTTCTAATTTTGCACACAGGCATCAAACAGGCTTGCCCCCGAACTCCAGGCTGTCACTCTGTGCCTGCTTCTGCATCCCCCTGTTCCTCCTCCCTCACACTGCCCAATCTCACAGCTTCTCCTGCAGAGTATGGAAGTCCAGGGAGAAGGGAACTAGAGTGTATCATGCTTATACGTCAAGACCCAGATTCTCCCTTCAGTCACTCCAGCCCCACCTGGGTGCAGAGAGTTGGCTTGGGGCTTGCTGAGCCCCAGAAGCCTAGGAAACAGGCCCTTTCCTGACTCTTGCCCCCTTCCCTGCCCACAGAGCTCAGCTGGAAGAGTTAGGCTAGGACAGCCCCTCTCTCCCAAACGGGGAGAGGGGCCAGATCTGCTGCAGAGAGGGGTTATCCCTGAGGAAAGATACTCAGTCCCCCCACCAAACCCGGCCTACACACCCCACCCCAGCACACACACACACACACACACACACACACACACACACACACACACACACAACAAACGTGGTCTCTCTGCCTGGCCTGTTATTAATTGCCATGAAGGCTGAGCTGAATGGGTCCCATAAATATGAGCTCTGGCAGCTCCAAGGAGCCGGGGCTTGTGCTGGGACCCTGCAGCTTATCTCTCTCAGCCAGGCTTTCCCTGCACAGGACTCCACTGGCATCTAACGAGCCCTCCTGTGTGCCAGGCCCGGCCCTTCCCGGCTCTGCCCTGCTAGCTCCCAATTGAGTTCAGGCTTTCCTCTTACCCTGCTGATGCCCGCAGCCGGGGTGGAGTGGAGCCACAGCCACAGCACAGGCCTCTGCAGCAGGCTGCCACGTCCCCTGGGCCTGAAGCCCCCTCCCCCTTTCTGCTTCAGACCTCACTCCCCTCACGCCTCAGCACTGCTGTTCCAAGGACTGCATTGGATGGCCTTGTCATTCTTCTTGCCTGCTTGACGTGTTATCAGTGGGCAGGTGTGCAAGGCAGGGTCACTGGTGTTCCTGCAGTTGGGTCACCTCTTCTCTTTCTCCCTCTTTCCCAAGCACCTACCTTCCTGACAGCCTCTCATCTCACACACCCCGCCCCCGACTTTGCATCCACAGCCCCTGTGACCGTCACAAGAGGAAAGAGTCTGAATGCTTATTTTTTCCACCTCTCTGTCCCGCCAATAAATAGAGTAAAACACACAGTTAATGCTTACCGGACAGCTGATGCTTATCAGACACGTCCTGTGTGCCAGAAACTGTGTTCAGCACTTTCTAGGCATCGTTGCATTCTTAGACCACTTTGGAGAAAGGTGTGTTCACTCTCCCCATTATGCAGATGAGGAAGCAGAGGCCCAGAGGTGTTAAGTGACTACCCAAGGTCACACAGCTTGCTAGCAGACACCACAACATGCACGACAAATAGAGTACGTCTATTTGGACACTTTCCTGTGACATGGAGCTCCCAGCTCCTTGGGGTCATCCAGGACAAGTTCAGGCATCTCTAAATTGTTAGAAAATTCTTCCTATGTTGAGCTGGAATATGCTGGCCTGCCACTTGCGCTGCATCTATCCAGGTCTGCTGGCTGGGATTAGGGTGAGTCTGTGATAGTGTAGCCATGGGAGGCTGCCGTGGGGTTGAACCCACCACCTTGGCCCCATTAGCACCAGCATGTAAGGACTTGTAGGGAACAAGGGGGGCCTCAGAGTAATCCCTTCCTCCCAGGACTCTCCCAGGGCTTCATCTCCTCTAGCTTTTGGCTGGGGCAAATAGTACTCCCAAACCCCTGGAGGTAATAAGTCCAGTGTCCCCATTCAGGATTCTGAACCCCCTTTGTTGGGGGTTCCCAGACTCCATTGGCACTAACATACTTCCAGAATTACTCCATTTCTTCCATTCTGAGATGCCCATTTGCCCCTTGTTTTGAAATATATGAAGTTGAAATTCATCTGAGTTAGTCACCTACAGTCTTCGCCTGCATAAATGGGGACCACACTCACCTCGCCCAAGGTGACTCCTCGCAGCTCCTCAGCCCTGCTCCATAGGAAATTGCTCAGGGCCCCGTCCTTGGGAATGTGGGCATGGATCACCCCTCCCATCCCTAGGGGCAAGCCACTTTGAGTTGGGTTAGGGACCTGAGGACCAGGGAGCCTCCAAAGGCCATCAGTGCCCTGACCCTTCTAGCCATAGACAACACCCACATTTGGCAGTTCCCGTGCAGGCAGGAAGTGCTGACATCTGTAAGCTCCTATACTTGGTCTGCTTCAGCATTAGTGTGGAACCTCAGCACTGGCCCCTTCGGACCAAGATGTTCCTCCGAGTGTTCAGGTCAGAACCAAAGATGCGAATAGCAGTATTAATTTTTACATTCTGCTCCCAAGTTCAGTTTTACAAGAAGTTGAAGAGTTTTGGACTGGACTGAATATTTTTCCCTCTTGTTCAGAAGACATTTAGTCCTCAGGGAAACTGCTCGCCAGCCCTCCCGAAAAGGGGGAGTCCCTCCGAGGCCCCTGATATCCACAGCAAAAGGCAGAAACAGCTGCTTGGGAGCTGGGGTTGAGACCTCTCCAGGGGCCTGGGTAGCTTGAGGCACCAGGACCTTCTGGAGGGAAGCCAGTCGGCCCCCTCCCTCCCCCACCCCAGCCCTCCCCAGAAGTCCTCAGGCAGGAAGGCTCTAATTGATGAACTTGTCCCTCTGTAGCTGTCACCCGTCTTCAGTTCATTACAACCCCATCTGCCTCTCACCGAGGCTGCTCTGCCAGCCCCCGGCTATAGCTGGGGGAGAGAGCACAGGCAACAAGAGCAGCTGGGCCTTGGAGAGGCCAATCAGGGTAATGGCAGGTCCTTCCTCAGGGGAACTGAGTGTTGGGACAGGGGTGGTGAGGAAGTGGAGCTCTAGGAGGCAGGTTAACCCTTAGCCTTCCGAATCTGGAGGCTGGGGCCACAGCCAGCACCTCCTTCCACGCCGCAGGGGGCCCTACCTGAAGTCCACCTGGACGACTCTGAGCTAGACTGAGGCTCAGGCGGCCTGGCCTTTTGGATCCCCACCCTTGAGCTTTCCTGACTCCAAGCCCTGGAGCTTTCAGATGAACAGTATTCAGTTTGACCTCCCGCAACTGTTTTTAGTTGTCAATGTGCTCCCAGCACTAGAGCTAGCACCGTGGGGGCATGACAGCCCCCTGCTGTTCCGGCATCTCCTGGCTGGGCTCCACCTCCCAGTGGAGCACGGGTCTCTGGTACTGCCTGACTCAGACGGCACTCAGGGAGTGTGCAAATGAATGAGTGGGCCGAGACGCAGCATGACAGGCTCCAGAGACGCAAGCCCCCCTCATTCTAGTCCTGTCTCTGCCACTGGTCAGGAGACTTGGAGTGTCATTTCCTACTGAACCTCGGCTTCTTCACTGGCACAATAAGGATGTGACTACCTCCCTGCCCACCTCACAGGGTTAGCCCTGCCATGCTGTATTTAGCCTTCAATTTTATGTGTAATAAATCCAACAAATACTTATTGGCTCCTAGGAGGTGGAAGACACACAAATGCCCCACAGCCCTGGACTCTGGGAACTTCTAGTGAGGGAGACACACAGAAACCCACATAATTGTGAGCTGAGGTTGGCTGGACGGGACACATGCAAACAGCTGCTGGAGGTGGAGGTTGAATGGCACTTGGTGGGGGAGGCAGCCTTTGCCCCTGCTGAATGGGCTGAGAAGGAGGGAAGGGCAGCCCAGGCGGGGGGAAGCGGCTGTCAGCACGAGGAAAGGTGTGGAGTCGGCAAAGGGCCAGTTATGCTCGGGAAGCAGTAAGACGAAGTCCTGGAACAGGCCCGTGGACGTAAGGTAAAAACTTAGGTTGATTAGAGCCTTGATATAAAGGACCCCAGATACCCCAGTCAGTAGTTTGGATTTTTTCCTCTTAGGCAGTGGAGAGGGGTAGAGGGGCCAGGGAAGGATGCAGTCATGGCTGAGCTTTTGGAAAGGGTCTCTGGTGACTGCAGAAAGGATGGATGGTGGTGGCAGAGTGAGGTGTGCAAACATTCTCTGCCCCCCAATTACCACCACAGACTGTCTAAATCTGTAACTCCCTGTTCCAGAAAAGGCATCTTGTCCCACTTCTCATTTCCCTGCCTTATTTTTTCCTGAGGTTTCAGAAAGCATCTCCTTTGAGGCTCCCACCGTCCCCCACCCCTATTCCTGGCCAGGCTCTGAATTTTAACCATTCTATTTTCTTTACCGATTTTATGATAAACAGCCCAATGTTTTCCGATGCCTTTCCTAAGCGTGTCAGGCCGTCCCTCGAGGCACTGATGCGTCCCTTCACTCCGAGGTGCCCAATCTCATCCCCACCTGGATATGTGATTGTCCCCTCATCCCACTGGTTCCTTCCAAGTGGCCGGCACATCTCCAGCGCCCCCCCGCCCCAGATCTGTAAGATTTGGGGGCGAGTGTCCATCATCTCAGGCTGAATCTGGGTCACGCTGGCTCATAAACTAGCCCATGGAACAGGCCCTCTCAACTCAACCTAAGGACATCTGTCCTGAGTTTCTACACTTTTTCCACATCTGGAAGGGCTGGCTGCCCCTACCAACCACTAAAATACCATCAGTTTGCCCAGCACAACTCCCCATTGCCCTGGGATCCCCGAGTCCCGCTCACCAGCTGCTCTACCCCAATGCGGTCTTGTGTTGCTGATATAGAAATAAGTTTATTTAAACCTCTCTGAGTTGGGGGCTTTCTTGAATTGTCTCCTATTCCTAGTGTTCAGAAGAATCTTGCCAGCCTGACAAGCATACCCATCTCCATTGCCCCCAAAATATTGCCACCACCGCCGTGCACATCAGAACCAACAGTTAAACTCATAGGATGGTCAGACCAGGTTACCTGAAACGTTAGACTCAGTGCTCTTTTAAGGGTCTTTCCCCTGCCCTGCTTCCAGGTCCATTGGCTCTGTTCTGAGGGTGGTGATCACTACCTACACTGGACGCCAAGGGTAGGGCAGGTCTAGACACTGCCATGGGCTACTTTGCTTGGGACCAAGGAGTGAGGCTTGGGGATCTATAGGATTCCTTTTGCTCTAAACTCCAGGATCCTGGAGGCTCCCCGCCAGCTTGGACTGGCAGAGGGAAGAGGTCCTTTCAGCCGAGAAAGCCAGTAATTCCTGGCCTGGTGCCTGAAGAGCCCCCATCGTCCGCTCCCTGCGCGGGTGGACAGGAGACAGCCCCTCGGGGCTAGACTCACTCTGCTGCCGGCCTGCGTCCTCTGAGGCTCTTCAGGGAAGCATGGCTGACCGCGCGCTCCATGCCCAATCTTTCCATCCAGGCTGCTCGTTGCACTTTTTATGGCTTGGAGATGGTGGTTTATGGAGCAGGAGAGAGACAGCAGTGGAACCGAAGGAAGGGCAGGCTGGCTGGGGGCGGGGTGGATGGGGCTCATAACCTCTGGTTAAGCCCAAAGACATTGTGTAAATTACGGCCCGTGTCTTCCTTCATCCCCACTTTGCATTCTTGATCAGATCATCGCTTTCTGCTGGGAGAGGGCTGAGGGCTGATCCGCCCCCCCCGCCCCCCCACGGGGCCCAGGCCCCTCTGGCCTCCTGGGTCTTGTTCCAGGGAGCAAGGAGCCTTCACAGCCACAGGCGCCAAGAGTCTGCTCATTTTTCAAGCTGATCCTGACTCACAAACGTGTTGGGCTTCATGGCATCAGAGAAGGCTTTGCTCCACATTCCGGTAGCCCTAGAAAACTGCCACAAGTTGAGGCCATTCAGTGGGTCTTAAGGAACAGGAAGAAAGCTTCACTGATGGGAAGACGCCCATCATAATGGGCTTTTACTGACCTGTGTGGGGAAGGATTTGACCTGCGACTGCCCAGTAGCAGGGTTTCGAGTGTTCCCTATGCCCAGTGGCATTTGCCCTGGAGCTGGCTAGCTGAGGAGACTGAGCCCTGAGGTGACACCCACCCACCGCCTCCACAGAGGCAGGGACTTGGTTAATCAGGCCCGCGCATAGCTGGGGCCCACTTTCACCCTTGTGCACTGGAAATGTAATGATTTATGCCAGGCAAGTGACATCACATCTCCACTTTGTTATCATCCAGAAGTGCCGACCAGGCAGGTCTCTGCATGTGGCATGCGTTTGGACACCAAGGAAAGTGCCTGAAATTGACACGGACATTGTCAACCCAAGACAGTCAGGGAAATTGCCAAGGAAAGGCCACATTCTCTCTGCTGAAGTTTTGAGTCTGCGTGTCGAGGGATTAGCTGCCCTGGGCTGCACCCTGGCTGGGTGTCAGAGGGCAAGCAGGAGGGCAGGTCCCTTCGGCCTTGGTGTGGTCCCTGCCCTCAGGCAGCCCACATTCCCGTCACAGGATGGAGAACCTAAAACAAAAGGAGTTCATGGGGACGGGAGACTGGGCGGAAGGGTTACTCTGTGGGGTGCAGGCTGTGGGTGCCGATGGGGAGACAGAGTGGGGAGACCTTTGAGGGCCTGTGGGGACAGACGGGCTTCTGTGGAAGGAGGACTTAAGGCCCCTTGGACATGGAGTGACGAAGGGGGCACATTCCAGGAAGAGGGCAGGGGAGCAGAGGTGGGGAGAGCGTGGTGTAATTGGGGCTGGTGAGGATGGGGCTGGCGGGATTGAATCACAGAAGACATTAAGGGAAGAGGAAGGGGTGGGTTGGAACAGATGGGAAGGAACAGACCCCAAGGGCTTTGAAAGGCGTGGAGAACGTCTGCTTTCCATACAGTGGAAATAGTGAGCCTCTAAAGGTTTTGGAGTGATGGCATGACTCGATGAGAGTGGGAGAAAGACTGTCATGAAACTGGAAATGAGTGGGCAAGGCTGTGGATTTGGGTTGGAGCTTGAGTCTGCGGTGGGACTGGAGACTCACTTGTGTATGGGGCAGAGTTGCAGACAGTGGGTCATGGAAATCCACCACCCATAATCAATCTGTACCCCTTCTGTTCCATCCAGACCCGAAAGGGGTCAGTGGGGTCAGCTGGGTCGAGTGATGTGACAGGAGGAAAGGTCTCTCCAGGAGAGAATGTCACCATGAGGCAAAGAGGCTGGGAGCCCCTGTGTCTGAGGTGGCGGAAGGGACCCATCACATCAGAGATCAGTGGTGTGATTGGGGAGTGGGGAGACCATCAAACTCAAAGTGTGAGCATCTCAGCCACACTCCTCATAGCACAGGAGGCCCCTGGTGTCCTCGAAGGAGGACAATCTGGCCTATAAAGTATGACAAGAGTCAGGACAATTTGGATATTTATTTGCAAGGCTGCTCTTGAAGGTTCCGCATTC
The DNA here is from genome assembly GCF_000442215.2 of Lipotes vexillifer. Classification (NCBI taxonomy): domain Eukaryota; kingdom Metazoa; phylum Chordata; class Mammalia; order Artiodactyla; family Lipotidae; genus Lipotes; species Lipotes vexillifer. The sequence continues at coordinate 1,848,365 of NW_006781396.1, read as the reverse complement.
CTCTGACAGCTGTATTTGACAGAACCACTGCAGGAGCCAGTATGGACCACCCAGTAGTAGCTCCTGCCCTCCAGCCCCAGCCTCCCAGCTTCCATGGGTCCACAGCTGAGGGCCTGGGCATGGGAGCAAGAGGCAAGTGGCCACCCTTTGGAGCGGTCAACCCGGACTCCCCAAGCAGAAAAGCAGCTCAGATCTCTAATTGAATAAGGTGGGGAAATAATAGAATTTCCCCGGAACCATCGGTTATGTTTCAGAGCAAAATCATAATGAGAAAGCCGTTAGTAATAATAAACACAGCCCAGAGGATCTGTCAGGGGCCTGACAGAGGACGCAGGGAAGAGGGGGAGTCCTCCCATTTGCATTTTTGTTAGCTAGCAGAATGTCCCCAACACCCCCCTTTCCTCCCCGCAAAAGAAGTCGAGATTCACAAAAGCACATTAATCTGAAGGATTTTTCTCCAGTGTCGTGACGCCAAGGACAATATGCAGCCACAGTAACAGCTTCGCCTCTTCCAAGTGGCTCTTTTATTTCCTTAAAAACTGAGTGTTATCAAGGTAATTTTCCCATCCCATCCCTTCTTCCTTTGCATACCCCGAGGAGCCCGATAACGGATGACCTCTGTGTGTGTCTCTCCTGGCTTGTCTCTGCTTCCTGCGCATCCCATCAGTCTGGCTTTCAGTGTCCCCCCAGCCCACCCCCCAAAAGATTCAGGGTCTTGGCCATTGATCCAGTTTCATCCCAGGGCCCCAAACTCACAGTGTCAACGGCCACATAAGGAGTCCTTATTGTGGGACAGCGCTGTGTTGATGGATTTCAAAGATCATTTCCTCCTCCTGACTCTTTTGAGATGACGGTGTTATTACCTTATTTCACAAACGAAGAGACTGAAACCAAGGAGACCAAATCAACTAGTCAGGTTCACTCGGCTGGTGTAAAGCAGAACTGGAATTTTCCCACCTCCATCTTGGAAAAGTACAGTTGACCCTAAAACAATGTGGGGATTAGGGGCTCTGGCCCTCCCCGCAGTCAAAAATCTGAGTATAACTTATAGTCAGCCCACCATATCCACGCATGCTCGTGGGTTCATCCAACCTCTGATCGTATAGTTTTGTAGTATTTACTATTGAAAAAAGTCCTCATTCAAGTGGACCCAAGCAGGCCAAACCCGTGTTGTTCAAGGGTCATCTGTGGGTGCCCAGTAAGTGGGTTGGTTAATTTCTCCTGCCGCTCTCTTGGGTGTAATCCAGCAGCCCCCAGCCTTGTCCATATCTCTGTGTCCTTCTTACAGATAGGAGTAACTGAGGCTGACAGGCAGGGCTGACTTATTCGAAAGCAGGCAGGGGAAGAGAGAGACAAGCCTGTCTTCCCCCTGCCAGCACCGTCCCACAAGGTCTCCAGTGGTCCCACTGCTCAGGGAGGAGCAACTGAGAAAGTAGTGAGTGAATTTTCAATCACACTAAGGGTTACCCTGAAGCCAGGAGCTTCCCACAGCCTCATCATATATCAGTAACCTGCCACCAGGTCCCCCACGGAGCGTGGCAATGAGGGAACATGTCGGTCTGATGCCTAGTTGTCCTGGCGCCTCCCAGAATTCTGGGGCCTATCTGGTCTACCCGTCACTTGACATTTGGGGAAACTGAGCTCCAGAAAAGAGAAGACGCTTGTTCTTGGGCACATGATTGGCAGAGCCATTGCCTCCCCCCCACCAAAACCATTTCTCTTCCTGATCTGCCGTCATGTCCAACATAGTTTTTTCCTATTCCTCAGATTAATCTGATTTAGCAAAACAGAAGAGAGGCAAGTGCATCAGGACTGTCTGATGCTGAGGTGAGTCTATTCTGGCAAATGACAGGCGGCTACAAGAACTGCCTTCTCGGGGGATATGGCACGTGATAAACTCCCAGGGGTTAGCAATTCATTATAACTGTTTGTATTTTCTCTTCTTCAAATGAGCACACTTGGGTTGTGAAAGTGTACCAGGTGCCTCATTCTAGTAAGTCCTCACCAAAACCTTGTGAGGTTGCCCGGGCAGGAGTTCTTATCTCTATAGTACAGATGAGGAAACTGAGGCTGGAGGTGGCAATTTGCTGAGTTCACACGGTAAAGGGAAAGGATCAGAAATTGGGAGACAATGTAGGAGTCAGAGAGCGAGAGCCCCGGGCTCTGTCACTGCTGTCCTCACTTGATTTCCACCCTAGGAGACTGTTTCTGCCTGTCCCCGGGGCCCCTAGACAGTTTCCGGTACCCCCCCCCCCACCAAGTCCAGATATGAGCCCCAGAAGAGGGGTGGGGAGGCTCTCCTGTTTCTGTCTTCCCAGCTGTGACCTAGACAGTTTCCGGTCCCCCCCCCCCCCACCAAGTCCAGATATGAGCCCCAGAAGAGGGGTGGGGAGGCTCTCCTGTTTCTGTCTTCCCAGCTGTGACCGCTCCCTCCAGAGGGCAGCAGCCTGGACCCATCCTCCCCACACCCCCTGGTCCCCTCCCATGGGCACCCCAGCCAGGAACCCAGAGTGAGCACCTTGGAGGATGGTGCTCCCCCGGCTGGGACCGACTCCCCTCGTGCCTTTCCCACCTGCAGCCAGGCGCTTCACGGCTCCCGGCTCCTTCCGGCAGGGCATCAACTCCTCAGAATAAAAATCAGAAACCCCGGCTCAGGGCTCAGAGCCAGGGGAGGGCCGCTCTCCCGGGCTCTCTCCCTTCCTTTGCCTTTCTCTTTCTCCGATGTCTTTCGTTCCCTGCTGGTGGCTTTGTTTGTTAGACCTATGTCAAGCCTGATGAACTAAATGATGCAAAGCTGGAGATATAACAGCTCCTTTTATCTGTCATTTCAAAACCCAATTTGTTCCTGCTGTCTCTTGAGGGCTGCACTATAAACCCAGCCTCTCTCCCTCAAGAACTTGCATATTCAAGGCCCCTTTGCTAAGCCAGCTCTCTCCTTCCCTTCTTTCCCCTCTCCTTTCTCCTTGCTCTCCCTGTCCCCATGTCTCTCTTGGTCTCTCTCTCTCTCTCTCTCTCTCTCTCTCTCTCTCTCTCTCTCTTTCTCTCTCTTTCTCTTTCTGTCTCTTTCTCCCTTTTATCCCTTGCTCTGACTCTTTGGTCTCTGTCTGTCCCTCCGTCTCCCTGTCTTTCTGTTTCTTTCTCTCTTTCTCCCTCTGCAGCTCGCCCCCCACCCCTCTTCCCTCTTCTGTCTCCTTGGGGACAGGCTGCTTGTGTTTCCCTTCATCCTGTTAAGCAGCAGAAAAGCAGGGGTGTGCTTGCTGGGGGCGTGGCTGGCAGGGAGCAGGTTGGCTTCAACCCTTTGTCTGCTGCCTGCTTCTGGCTGGGGAGTCAGGGCCTCTCTTTTAACTGGAACCCCTGGGGTTCTGGGAAGGGGGCCCATCCCTCCCCCAAAGCAGACCAGGACTTTCTGGTCCATAGCGCTGTGGAGCACCCATCCCACCCTCTTGGATGTTAAGTGATCAGATGGGGTGAGCTTCTTCCTGGCTTCTCACCTCCAAAGTCATGGGTGCAGGGGGCTGAGGCTCCCTCACCAACCAGCAGTTCACGGCTCTCCTGGGTCTGCACTGGGGACCCCTTAACCAGCCCTGAATCAGCCCAGACCCTGGAACAGAAAGCAGCTCCTTCCCTAC
>NW_006781396.1:1835773-1844429 GCF_000442215.2 Lipotes vexillifer | reverse complement strand
ACCCCCCGCCCCACCAAGTCCAGATATGAGCCCCAGAAGAGGGGTGGGGAGGCTCTCCTGTTTCTGTCTTCCCAGCTGTGACCGCTCCCTCCAGAGGGCAGCAGCCTGGACCCATCCTCCCCACACCCCCTGGTCCCCTCCCATGGGCACCCCAGCCAGGAACCCAGAGTGAGCACCTTGGAGGATGGTGCTCCCCCGGCTGGGACCGACTCCCCTCGTGCCTTTCCCACCTGCAGCCAGGCGCTTCACGGCTCCCGGCTCCTTCCGGCAGGGCATCAACTCCTCAGAATAAAAATCAGAAACCCCGGCTCAGGGCTCAGAGCCAGGGGAGGGCCGCTCTCCCGGGCTCTCTCCCTTCCTTTGCCTTTCTCTTTCTCCGATGTCTTTCGTTCCCTGCTGGTGGCTTTGTTTGTTAGACCTATGTCAAGCCTGATGAACTAAATGATGCAAAGCTGGAGATATAACAGCTCCTTTTATCTGTCATTTCAAAACCCAATTTGTTCCTGCTGTCTCTTGAGGGCTGCACTATAAACCCAGCCTCTCTCCCTCAAGAACTTGCATATTCAAGGCCCCTTTGCTAAGCCAGCTCTCTCCTTCCCTTCTTTCCCCTCTCCTTTCTCCTTGCTCTCCCTGTCCCCATGTCTCTCTTGGTCTCTCTCTCTCTCTCTCTCTCTCTCTCTCTCTCTCTCTCTCTCTTTCTCTCTCTTTCTCTTTCTGTCTCTTTCTCCCTTTTATCCCTTGCTCTGACTCTTTGGTCTCTGTCTGTCCCTCCGTCTCCCTGTCTTTCTGTTTCTTTCTCTCTTTCTCCCTCTGCAGCTCGCCCCCCACCCCTCTTCCCTCTTCTGTCTCCTTGGGGACAGGCTGCTTGTGTTTCCCTTCATCCTGTTAAGCAGCAGAAAAGCAGGGGTGTGCTTGCTGGGGGCGTGGCTGGCAGGGAGCAGGTTGGCTTCAACCCTTTGTCTGCTGCCTGCTTCTGGCTGGGGAGTCAGGGCCTCTCTTTTAACTGGAACCCCTGGGGTTCTGGGAAGGGGGCCCATCCCTCCCCCAAAGCAGACCAGGACTTTCTGGTCCATAGCGCTGTGGAGCACCCATCCCACCCTCTTGGATGTTAAGTGATCAGATGGGGTGAGCTTCTTCCTGGCTTCTCACCTCCAAAGTCATGGGTGCAGGGGGCTGAGGCTCCCTCACCAACCAGCAGTTCACGGCTCTCCTGGGTCTGCACTGGGGACCCCTTAACCAGCCCTGAATCAGCCCAGACCCTGGAACAGAAAGCAGCTCCTTCCCTACACCTCACTTGGCAAGTTCAGCGTGACTGGTCAGTGCATGTGCTGAGCAGCCGGGGACGCTGCGGGCAGTGCCTGTGTGGGCCAGTGACTTCACGGTGGTCCAGAATGTCCTGCCCACCCCAGCCTCCCAGGCCCAGAGCTACAGACCCCCGGGGACTGACAGAGGAGTGGGCACTGCTCTGATTCCCCTGCACAATCACACACATGCTGTTGGGATGACTTGATATGGTCTCCCTACCCTAAGAGGATCCCCCGAGTATTCCCCCAAAAGATCAGGGAGCAGGGATGACCTCAGTTCACCCTTCCCTGCCCACTTTGAACAGAGAAAGGAGAGGAAGGGCCTGAGATGGGCCAGAGAAGACCCTTTCGGGAAGGCACGCCACCTCCTACCTTCTGCAACTTGTGCCTACTGGGGTTCCAGCTCAGGAATTCCCAGCAGCCCGGCTTGGCGCTCACCTCAAGTTCCCAGGTGCCTTCTAACTGCTTGGGCCTCACTGGGGGTGGGGGTCACAGGCCCCAACAGGAAGGGCCTGCCCAGGATGACACAGCAGATCAGGCTGCTGCTGGGCCTGCAAAAGGGTGTTCTACTAGTGTCCCTCGGCCAGTGCACACCTAGGATGGGTGGTCTCCCTCATGTACCCTGCTGTTTCCACCTCAACACTTGGCGCTTGGGGCCTCACGTTCCTCCCAGGGCTGCCCAGCCCAACGCTGTCCCCCTGGTGGTCAGCGGGAGGATAAGGACAGGGCCCCTCCTCGGCCAAGTCCAGCCAGAGCTCTGCTGCTCCTGCATACAATTCTCATGCAGCTGATGGTCCCCTTGGAAAGAGACAGTCATCAGGCTCTTATGGATCTTTCAAACCCCCTTTTCTCCCTAATAATCCCTCCTCTGGGGCGGTATTGATTCCTAGCTGCCGGCAGCCTCTTGGTATGCCGAGGCCCGATTTGGGGTGGATAAATCGCTGTGCTGTCATTTTCACGCAGCAATTACCTGCTCTGATTCCTCTCTTCCTGGGCCCCCCGCACCAGCCACACGGCCACCCGCTTATTGACAATACACTCAAGGCCAGGCCAGCCAAGCAGGGAGTCCGTGGACCTATGAGCCACAGAGAGTCAGCAGGAGAGGAAACTTTAGGAAGGCAGGCCTGGGGCCTGGCTCTTGTCTGGAGGACAGGTGGGAGGCAGGTCCCCAGAGCTGCAGCTCCTGGGAGGAAACCTCTGCACCCCAGACACGGAGGAGGGTGTACCCCTGGGAATGTGCACCCCTGGGAATGTGCGCGTGGTGTGGCCCGGCATTTCAGGAGACTCTCATGTACCTGTGAACACATTGCTCCCAGCAAGAGTTGCTTCGCCCAGCTTCCTTCCTGAGCTTTTCCAGCCCTGGTTACTTTGGGGACTTTGGAGCCCAGACCCAGCTCAGCCTTTTATTGGGTTGGCCAAAAAGTTCATTCGGGTTTTTCCATAACATCTTACGGAAAAACCGAATACATCAGGACTCAGGAGGCATGTTCTTGTAAAGGACCTGTTGGTAAATATTTCAGGCTTTGTAGACCACACGGCCTCAACTTTGGTGTAGCACAAAAGCGGCCACAGACAACATGTAAATGAATGAGCAGGGCTGTGGATGCCGAAATGTGAGTTTCATGTAGTTTTCACATCATGAACTATTGTCCTTTTCTGATTTTTTCCCAAGTACTTATTTTTTTTAATTTTAAAAAATTTTTTATTGGAGTATAGGCGCTTTACAATGTTGTGTTACTTTCTGCTGTACAGCAAAGTGAATCAGTTTTACGTGTACATATATCCACTCTTTTTTAGATTCTTTTCCCGTATAGGTCATTACAGAGTATTGAGAAGAGTTCCCTGTGCTATACAGTAGGTCCTTATTAGTTATCTATTTTGTATATAGTAGTGTGTACGTGTCAATCCCAACCTCCCAATTTATCCCTCCCCCCGCTTTCCCCCCGGCAACCATAAGTTTGTTTTCTACATCTGTGAATCTATTTCTGTTTTGTAAATAAGTTCATTTGTACTTTTTTTTTTAGATTCCACATATAAGCGAGATCATATGATATTTGTCTTTCTCTGTCTGACTTACTTCACTTAGTATGATAAGCTCTAGGTCCATCCATCCATGTTGCTGCAAATGGCATTATTTCATTCTTTTTTATGGTGGAGTAATATTCCATTGTATATACCAAATACTTAAAAATGTAAAAACCATTCTTAGTTGGTGAGCTGTACAAAAACAGGCAGCGAGCCAGATTTGGTCCATAGGTCACAGTTTACTGACCCCTGATTTAGATCTAAAAAGGGCTGTAACGATTTTTCACTCACTACTCCTCCTCTCCCCATTTTCCCATGAGGAAACCAAGGCTCTGAGAGGAAGGATCTTGGCCACATGAAGGAGGAGGGCCCCCTTGAGGGATCTCTCAGTGTACGAAGGCCCTCTTGGGAGCTTCCATGTAGTTTACTTGGTGATAGAGAGGTGGGCTCAGTGATTCACAGGGGGTAATCTGGGCACCACGGCCTGGGGTTGGGCCTCAGCTCCATCAACTGCATGTGGCCTTGGGCAAGTTATTTCATTTCTGCAGAGCCTCAGTTTCCCCATATGGAAAATGAGGAAGCATGGGAGAGAGGATGAAATAGTCTCAGGGATCTTCCAGCTCTGATAATGATTCATTTGTGGCTGTGATTTCCCACCCTCGTTGCTCTGTCTTTGGGATCAGGAGGCCCCACCTCCTACGGCAGGACTCAGCCGGGCCTCCCTACCTGCCCAGTGGGTGTCAGCTCTCTGGGGCCCCCTGTGCCCCCCAAGTCTTGTCCCTGGAGCAGCCTTGCTCTGGGCTTTGCAGGGAGGCTGAGCTCAGCAGGCGCCCCCCTGGGCAGGAGGCCAAGGTGTTAAGGCCCGCCAAGGCCTGGCCACGGACACCTGGCGTGAAATTGAAAAGCACCAGACTCCTGCCTCCACAGTTCAGTGCCTGAGTGAGAGAGGGCCGGGATGGTGAATGAAACTGAACCTCCCTGGCCTGCACGCTGGGCTGGGCTCCAAGCTGCCACACTTCAGTTCCTCACCCCTCCTCCAAGCAAAAGTGCAGGAAGAGCAGGTTCTTGTACTTCCGGCTTCTTTGAGGATGCTGGTGGCTCTGAGCAGAGAGCCCCTTTTTGGGGTAGGAGGCTTGGAGTGTCCTGTGTGGGGTTTTAGTGGGCCTTGTGAACTCTTGGTTTTGGAGGGAAAGGGGGAGTCTTGGGAAGGGGATTTGGGGGAGTGTGTAGACTTTGCCCTGTGGAATTATGCCCATCCAGAGCCTCTCAGGACAGCCTAATACACAGACTCCTGGAATGTTCCTCCCGCAGTCCCATTCAACAGGTCGGGGCACTGAGGCCCAGAGAGCTAAGCACCTGGCACTGGGTGCCCAGGGAGTCAGGCGGAGGCCCAGGCCCTGACTCCTGGGACAGGGCTCTCACCTCTTCAGGCCAGAACTTGTCACCCTCGGGGCCTCCTGCCTTGCAGAACTCTCATCCAAAGGGCCCTGGAAGAAATGTAGCTATGGTAGACTTGAGGACGGGGCCAGGGCCAAGCTCCTTATTCCTTCTTCTTGCTGTCAGAGTGCCGACAGGGTAGCACAGATGTTGGCGATGATCTCTCCAGGGTCCAGCCCCGGGGGACTGGCCTTCTGCATGCTGTCCATGCCAGGTGATTACATGCCAGGTGATTTCCTACAGAAACACCCAGTTCCTCATAGATGATTCAGGTTATAACGGTGTGAGCAAACAGCGGGGAAAACCACCATCTTTTTTCCGATCAGTAACCTGAATTTACTAAATCCTTGCACTTTTCTGGACCACTCTAGCAGGGGAAAAGCTTCTCTCATCTCATTTGACAGATGGAAAATTGGGGGCCCAGAGGGATACTCTGATTACCCTCAGGCCCTACAGCAGTTTAGGGGCGGAGGTGGAACTGGACCTCCCAGCATCCTATTCCCAGCCACCACCCCCCGCCCCCCCATGCTGTGGGGAAGGAGGGTCCAGGGCTGCTGGGAGCTGCTGCTTCCAAGTGACTCAGTCCCTCCAAAGTTGCTGAGTACCGAGGGCAGAGAGAAGACTGGTGGATGCGATCCTCAGGATTCTTAGAGGGCTGAGAAGGCGAAAACGGCGAGAAGAAGCCAATTGGAGGCAAGAGCAGGCTGCCTCTTCTGTCCCTATGACCCTGTCCTGCTTTAAAGGGCAAGCTTTATCCTTATGGGGTGGGGGTGGGGTGAGGAGGCAGGTCTCAGCTTTTAATCAAAGTTGCATTAGATGAAGCCTTTATTATTCACCTGGCTTTATTATAGCTATTTTTACTCTAAGGTTAGAAGTTAATTTTCCTTGTTTTTACTGAACTCTGGTCTGCATGGCTGCCATAGGCCCAGGCAGGATGGATGAGCATAGAGGAAAAAAGGGAGGTGGGGGGATAAATCAAATCGAATAAACTCACTTCATCCAGCAGACCAAGCCAATAGAAGGAAAACCACTTTAATAACAGGGAAAGGTTCCAAAGGTGGGAACAGGCTTGTGAAATCAGGCCTAATCAGCCCAAACAGAAGGAGTTCCAATCCGCCCCCCCCGCCCCGCCCCCACTCCACCAAGGGGAGGGCAGAGTGGAGAGGCTGGGAGATGGGGCAGGCTGGGGGCTGGCCAGTGGGCAATCAGGGCCCTGTGAGCAGAGCCCGCCCCATGCTCCTGGCAGAGGGGTTAACCGGTTAGTGACCAGATGAGGGAGAGGAGCGGCATACCCACTCCAGGCCCAGGGGCACGGGCACACCACCCTGGGGAGCACTGCCCCAACCCTGAACCCCCCTCCCACCTTCCGGCGTGAAGTCAGGGTCACCAGTGCCTCAGACAAGCCCACAAGGCAGAGAACGTTGGGCACAGCTGCCTGGGGGGAGAAGACGGTGCTTCTTTTTCTTATTCTCTCCACCTACACAGGGAGTCATCTCATTTTAAGCTGACTTCTCAGCCAGCCTATCAATGATGTTCCAATTTCTTCATGGTTTGGGAGTCATTTTAAGGCTAGATTGAGAGGTTAGTGGGGGGCCCGCAGCTGGGGTCTGGTGTCCATCTGTGACTGGTGCACTGTGGGGCCTGAGGTCAGCCTGGGGCCTGGGTCAAGCCTACTTCCTCTCGCCATAGCAGTGGAAGAGAACGAGCCACATCTGCCCTGTAAGTTACTGTCGCGGAAGACACTCGCGGCCACTAAACAATGGTGCTTTAGCCCAAAAGCACCAGACTCAATGGTTTGAGAGAGACAGCACTTCTAGCCCAGCCTTTCCTGGCGATTGATCGTTTTATCTCTCTAGTTCCTGCCAGAAGGAGGGATGAGGGCTGCACAGCGAGGTGGCATGGAAGAGGCATGGGCGCTCCCAGGCTGTAGTCTCATATGAGACCCAGAGGGGAAACAGGGGCGGGGGGGGGGGGAAGGAGGAGTGACTGGGCAGGGATGATGGGGCGGCTGTCCCTGACTGAGAGGTCAGGGCTGGAGAGGAGCCCACTAGGCTGCTCTCATCTACCTGGTGTTTCAGTAGACGCACCTCGAGGCGGTTCCCGTCTTCCGCTCTCAGTGAGCAGGCGTCGCATCTCCTGGCTGCGGGCTGCAGGTGGGCGATTTCTGTTCGCGCCGCAGGGGGACCTGGCTCTTATTCTCTAAGAATCGTTACACTTTTAGCCCAGTAAGAGTTAGATACCACGTACCGTCTTCCTATTCGTTCATTCACTTGTTCAAGAAATAGCTCGTGAGGGCCTATTGTGTGTCAGGCCCTGTTCTCAGAGCTGGGGACTCAGCTGAACAAGATTGACAAAGTCCCTGGGAGACAAACGAACGGCACATAAATCTATGTCTGTTGGTGATAAAGTCCCTGAAGAAAAATAAAGCAGGCAAGGGGCTAGAGCAGGATTCAGGGCCAGGGAAGGCGTCTCCAAGGGCATTGGGGCAGAGAGCTTGAGGGGGTGAGGCACACGCTCTCTTGGGGATGGCAGCTCTCCAGACAGAGGGCAAAGTGATTGCAGAGGCCACCTCCCACCCCACAGTGAGGGCAACGCCAGGAGGGCATCCGGGAGGTACGGACACCGAAGCAAGCAACAGGGCCAACCCTGGGTGAGGTCAAAAGCGGAGGGGTTGGGAGTCCTGTATAACAAGTGTGTCCGAGCTGGCCTGTCTTGCGTTTCCCCCCGACCTGCTGGCCTCAGGCCCCAGGCAGGGAAGTCCCAGTACTTCAACTTATATCCCGTCTCGGTGTCTTATCTCAAATCCATCCCCACCTCTTTTTCATCACTGCCCACGGCCTTCTCACAAATGCCTCTTCTCCGTGTTTATGTCAGCCGCCTGTCTCAGTCCAAAGTGTCTCCCCCTCTATCTTTAGAGCTTGGGGAGACACAAATGGAAGAAACGGAGGGATTTGTTCATGCGGAAAATACATTTTGAATGGCTGCCACGTACCAGGCAAAGGGGTAGAGTGGTACTGGGGGTACTGTGGTAAGCAAGGCAGTCGTGGGGTCTCAATGCTATGCAAGCACTTTTAATGCAGTGCAATAAATGCTGTGATGGTAGCAGTACAGGGACGGGGCTCTAAGAGCCCATAGGATGGGCACCCCACCCAAGTTCAGGAGTTAGGGAGGGCTTCCTGGAGGAGGTGATAACCAAGTTGAGACTGAAAATGCATAGGAGCTAGCCAATGTGTCCCCTGCACCTCGAACACTGCTTGATACATGTTAAGTGCTCAGTAATTATTCGTTGAATGAATGAGTGAATGAGGAGGAAGAATGTTCCAGGCAGGAGAACAGCATGAGCAAAGGCCAGCAGGTACCAGATCCAGGCGGTGGCGGTGGAGCTGGGAGCCAGAACTCAAGCTCAGCATCTGCCCATCTGCGGCTGATGCCCTCAGACCTCCTAGACAGCGTGCTGCACGAGGGTACTTGTCAGTGTCACTTCACCACCCAGCAGAGTCTGAACATAGGAGCCACTCAGTCCATATTTGTTGAATGCGTGGAAGGGAGAAATTTTGGAGCTGGTGTTTCCCAGCCATCTCACTAGATAGGAGAATGGGGAGAGTGCCCAGAGAGGCGTGCCCAAGATGGCATTCATTCTGCAAATATTTATTCAGCACCAGCTACACACTGGGCCCTGGGGGCACAACAATGAGCGGAACCAGATGTGGCCTCTGCCCTCAAAGGGCTTACCATCTAGCGGGGTGACAGGTGGTAATCGACGGGTCACATAATTACCAAGTGAGACTGGAGTCCCCAGGGAAAGCCCAGGGGGCTCTGAGCAAATACAGCCAAAGAACTGACCCAGGGCTTCCCTGGTGGCGCAGTGGTTGAGAGTCCGCCTGCCGATG
>NW_006781396.1:1826147-1835395 GCF_000442215.2 Lipotes vexillifer | reverse complement strand
CCATGCCATGGCCGCAGATCCTGCGCGTCTGGAGCCTGTGCTCCGCAGCGGGAGAGGCCACAACAGTGAGAGGCCCGCGTACCGCAAAAAAAAAAAAAAAGAACTGACCCAGACTGGGGGGTGAGGGGGTCAGAGAATGTTCTGGAGGGAATGGGACTTGGTTGAGATATGAAGGCTGAGTAGGCATTCCCTGGGGGTGAAGATGAGAAAAGACGGTGGATGGACACCACGGGCTAAGGCTCAGAGGCACGAGGCATCTAGTTTATTTGAGGAAGTGAAAAAGGGCCAGAGTGTCTGGAGCGTGGACAGAAGGAGGTCAGCGGAGGGAAGCAGAGCTGGAGAGCTGGGCAGGGCCAGGCCTTCCAGGGCTGTGGAAGGGATTCTCTGATACTTATCTTAAGGTCAGCAGGAGGCCACTGGGGAGTTATTGGAGCACAGGGTTGTGGCACACAATCAGATGTGTGTTTCTAGGCGAGTCCGCATTGCAGGGGCCCAGTTAGGAGGCCATGGCAGTGGTCCAGGTGAGAGCTGGCGGTAGGCAGGGAGGGAGAGCAGCAGACTGATGTTTGAGAGAAGAAATTGCAAGGAGGACTCTGGTTTCTGGCTTAGCACCTGGTTGCAGTGGGAATGTATAGCCATCACAGAGCCAGGGATGCAGTTTCCAGGGGAGACTGAGAGTTTGCTCTTGAACGTGTGGCATCTGTAAGTGTCTTGGCGACATCATATGGAGTTGCCAAGTGAGCAGCGGCTTGTTGAGAGCCCAGAGGGGCTTCCATGGAGGTTGGGGGTCCCTTGGCTGCTGAAGCCAGGGTTAAGGAGCAGCTCGGCCTGTTTGAACCCTGCCAGTAACAGGAGCCAGAAGAAAGGCCCAGTGGGGCAGGGTCGGTCGGCGGCTGGCCATGCGCTCCAGGCTGCCTGCAGCCTGTCAACTGCATGGTGACGGAGTGTACTTCTTGGCACCACAGTAGATTTGGGCTCAGCAGTTGGCTCTAAGTGCTTTTTGCCCTGACGCTTGGAGACGAGCAGTGTGGGCAGCAGGAGGGCTGGGGTGGCGGAGGGAGCCCAGGAGACGGGAGGCACAGCCCGCTGGGGCCTGCTGCTTGCCTGAATAAATACATGTTTACCCAACAGCTACACACGTGCCTCACATCACACACTGTCATCCTGGCGGGGGTGGGGGTGTTACGGGGCGGGAAGAGGAGAGTGTGTCTGTGTGGGGGGTGGTGACGGCCTGTGGGTTTGTGCGCTAAAGTCCAGAGGCCTCGGAGGACAGGAATATTTCGAAGTCCAGGTGGGATGGACAAAGCCTGAAGACATCTCCCTTCTATTTCTTCCTTCATTTAGCAAAGATCTTGGTCAGAAGTACCGACTCTTCTCCAGGTGGGAGTACTGGGAAACAGGGGAAGCAGAATCTGGGACAGGCATTGAGGTGGACTGGGAAGAGGCAATATAGAGCCCCTGACTTAGGGAACCAGAGGAAAATATAGTAAGTATGTGCAACCTCCTTGCAGATTTCTGGGGGTGTGTCAAGTCTGGCCAAGGAGCATACTATGTATTTGCTCACAGAGACACAATTTTCATCTTTTAGGGGGAACAAGGGAACTACTTTTATAAAATGAAGACTTCATTTTTTTTATATAGCTTTTAATCGAAAGGAAGTTTTAAAATAAATTTATTTATTTTTATTTATTTATTTATGGCCGTGTTGGGTCTTCGTTTCCGTGCGAGGGCTTTCTCTAGTTGCGGCGAGCGGGGGCCACTCTTCATCGCGGTGCGCGGGCCTCTCACCGTCGCGGCCTCTCTTGTCGCGGAGCACAGGCTCCAGACGCTCAGGCTCAGTAGTTGTGGCTCACGGGCCCAGATGCCCCGCGGCATGTGGGATCTTCCCAGACCAGGTCTCGAACCCGTGTCCCCTTCATCGGCAGGCAGATTCTCAACTACTGCACCACCAGGGAAGCCCAAGACTTCATTTAAGATCAGTGTTGAACTGCCCCTTATTAGATTGCAAGGCCTGAAGAGGCCGCTGCCTTTGCCACATCTGTTGGATGTAGCCTAAGCTCAGACAAAGTCCTGCGAGAGTTCTCCTTGAGAAACCAGCTCTGAGCCTGGCTAGGCCGCCTCTTCACTGGCTGGAGGGAAGTGACGGCCTGCCTGCAGTCAGCATAATTGATAGCTTGTGAGGCAGAGACAGTAAATAATTGTTCCACAAGTTTCAAGAGCTAGCATAATTAGTACAGTTAACAATCTCATGTGATTAATTGGTTCATTCAGTACCAGTGTGAATGGGGGAGAATATGGGCGGGAGAGGGGGCTGGAGCCCCTCAAACACCCAGCCATGGGCTACAGCCCACTGATCGTCAGCCAGGATCTGGCCTCTGAAACAGCATCCAATAGTCAAGTGGCATTAACCTCTGAGGACTAGAACTCCAGGGGCCAGGGCAGAGGGCAGGTCATAGAGCAGTGGCCCGCAGAGTTTGGCCACATTAGCAAAGATTCAAGGGAGGAAAGAATTGGATTTGACTTCCATGTTGTTTCACGTTAGCCAAAGGTCAGAAAGCTGTTGTACATGGAGATAAGGCTGGCCTATTGATTCATATAGATGCGGAGGAAGCAACTGATTCACGGAGCTCCAGACTCCCTGGGTTAGAGGGATCCCAGGAGGCCATGTAACCAATCTCTTGGCCACTGAGCTGAACTGCTCTTGGGCATCCCTGTCAGAGGAGACTGGATCGTATTTTAAAATTCTCCAGGGAAAGATGTTCTAAAACAGGGATAGCACACAGCCTTCAAATCATGTGCCAGCTCCAATCCATTGATAGACTCTGCTTAGAGCACTGGGTTGGGAATCCTGTGGCCAAGTCTGGGGAAGAGCTCTGTGATCGTTTGGCACTGTCTGCCCTGAGTGCAGAGGGGAGGAGAGGCAGCCTGAGTGCCAGCGATTGGCAGATCAAAACCTGCCTGATTCACTCAGGCTGGTCTGACACTTTTTTCCAGTGTGGTTTCCTGGGGCCTCACTTACTGCCTTTTAGAAGCAAAAATGGTCTTCGTCTCAACTTCAGGGAGCTGAGAGGCTGTGAGAGACAACCAGGGTGACAGATGTAGACCCAGCTTGTTGGGGGCCTCTTTCTCACTCCTGGAAGATCTGGGAGATAACAACATGAAGCCCTGAGCAGAGGGGTGGAGAGTCGGGACCAACCTGCCGGGTTCATCTAGGCTATACCTTGCCTCCATCTGGATGCTAACCCATCCTAGGCAGATGGCAGCTGCCATCTTTTCCCTGGAAAGAGCTGGTGTACTGGGAGCTTTGTAGTAAGGCAGAGCTGAGTCCCGAGCTTGGCCCCTCCTTGCTCAAACTCTCTAAACCTATTTCCTGCCCTTTACAATGGGATAAAGCCTCCAGGACCATGGTGAGCACTGAAGAGGAGAAAGTGGATAAAATCCCTAGCACAGTGCTGGTCAATGAACACCTGAACTCTCTCCCTGAAACATTAATACCAGTCGGGCCAGGGAAACCTCTGGAGAGCAAATAGTGGCCATAGCTGCACCCCTTCAACCCTCGTTAAGCCAAGCTCCCCCTCTAGGGCCTTCTTGCTGTTGTTCCTTCCCCCACCAACCCATCCTCAGGGCCAGAGAGCGCACACGGGGTGCACCGGATTTGGGGGCCCGCCACAATCACACTCCTGACATGGGGGTCCTGAGCCTGGGGGAGGGCTCTGGGGAGAGAAAGTGGAATTCTCTGGGGGTTGAGGTGGGGGGAAAAGGGAGGAAAAGCAGATGCAGCAAAGTCTAGAAGAGGTTTCCCCTGCCACTACCACAGAGCCAGCCACCCCCCGGCTGCCTCCCCCGCCAAAAGGCAAAGGCACATTGGCGGCAGCAAACATACACACATATTTGCAAGCTACAGTACAAACGAGCGGCAAACCTAATGATTCGTGATCATTATTTGAAGGGTCCCACTGTTACAGATTTATTTGTCATTTCTTGTAATAACACCGATGCTAATGAATTCATCTGTATTAATGTGAGTGTCACGCGGACTTCCGTCGAAATTCTGCATTAATTAATGTACCATTAAAACAAAGTGTCGCCCAATTAATATCAAACGGAGGTAAGGCTGCCAGGGTCCTCTTCATCTGGGTTTCATTTGTAATTCATGGTATTAGCACCCCGCTTAATGAAAGTCATCTGCAATTCCTGCCCATGGTCTCTCCTCCTTCCTAGGGGAAGGCCAATGCTCCCTCAGAGCCACCTTCACTGGGCACCCTGGGGCCAGGAGGAGGATGGCTGCGGAGGAGTCTGTTTCTTGGTAGAAATTGGACTCCACGTTCTTAATTCCAGGTGGGGCTTGGGGAGACCCTTGGAACTTCCTGACTGGGTTGGTCATTGACTTGAACCAGCCAGGCCATGTGTGGAGGCACTGTCTCTGGGTTCTGTTAGGGAAAGGGAGGCTGGTTTGCTTTTTGGTCAAGTCTGGTCTTAACAGATGAGGCCATGCTGTCCTAGGACTGCCTTCGAGCAGGATGCATCTGGGATTCTGGGTCTCCATCTTGTCTTGGGCTTAGTCTGGTGGTCTTTGTGTGCCGAGATTTTGGCTGTCCCCAAGGCCAGTGGCAGAGTCCATGGCCCTTGGTCTACCATGCACAGTAGACCAAAGAGTTGGACTTTCCCCCCTGCTTCTCCAACAATACCCTTGGAGGAGCCCTCTCCCCAGAGCAGTAGCAACAGATGCTCCACCCCAAACCAGCCTTTAGAAACCTCAGGACCCCTGTCATGGGAAAGTTCTCAAGGACAACATAGCAGGGAACTGTCCCCCTCCCCAGGTGTGTTCCTTGGATGAGTGGATCTCCCTGGGTCACCCCCACCAAAGCAGAGAATGGGAGGCTGCCATTACCTGGTAATAACGAGGTTTGTCACACTGATGGGAGCTGCTGCCACCATTACTGTGCGCCAGGCACTGGGCTAAGTGTTTCATAATCATTACTTCATACCCATATTCTAGATGAGGAAGCTGAGGCTCCAAGAGTTTCACTACTTGCCCAAGGTCACATGGAAGTGAAAGAGAGGGCAGGACAGGCATCTGGGATGGTTGCACTGATGTCTTAGTATCTTCCTGCCCTTTCGGGACCATTTGAGAGCTAGTGAGACAGAGCCGCAGGGGTGCAAGGCCCCTGGCTTCCTGACCCCTGGTGCCCTTTGTTCTTCCCAGAATGTCCTTCCTCAGCTTGTCTCCCACTCTCAGGGGCTGTGCTCTGCAGTCCTAGCACAGGGCAAACACTTACCACCAGCGGTGGGGCATTTTAACCTGTGTTCTGTCCACATGAGAGTGTTATGTATCTCAGTAGAGGGCAACACCCTGAAAAGAAGGAAAGGGAGAGAGAAATGCCTTTATCAATCTTTGCTTCAGTACATGCTGCCTTTATATCTTCTGAAGACAGTCTGAAGCAAAGGGGCTGGCTTTGTAGCAAGGGAGCCTTGGATTAGATTTCAAGAAGGACCTAACAGTCATACCCTTGTAGAGCAGGAAGGGAACGTGGAGATAATGTGCTTCAACTCCCTCATTTGACAGATGAGGACTTGAAGGCCAGAGAGGCTTGTAACTTGTCCAGGGTCCCACGGAGACCACATTGATTCCAGGTCTTCTGTCCCCCAGCCCAGAGCTCCTTGTACCTGAAGGATAAGAATGATGGATGTTCAGGGAGTCACCTCCCATCCTTGCCAGGACAAGGGAGGGGGAGGTCAGGGAGTAAGCACCGAGGTGGGTGTCTGCCACCACTGACTACCTATGTGACCTCAGTCAGGTCCCCTCCACTCTTTGGGTCTCAGCTTTCTCATCTATAGAATAGGGCGACTGGGTAAGGCGGGGCTTCTCCCCCCAGGCTGTACATGAGAATTCCTCCGGGAACTTAAAAGCACAGAGGCTGGGGTGAGCCCTGCCGTTGATATTGTTTAAAAGCTCCCCAGGTTTTCTAATACACAGCCAAGGGAGCGAACCACTGGACGAGGTGATTTCTAAAGTCCTTTGTCGCCATGATATTCCCAGTCTCTCTCCACTTATTGAAGATTAAACTATTTCCCAAGATCCCGCGGCCCCAGTGAGTTCCTGCAGCTGTGCTCTCCCTGCCTGGGTCCTGGTCCCACCAAGCCCCCTCTCTCCAGCCTTCACCATCCCTCAGCTCCCCTGCAGCCTGGTTTGCAGCCTCCCCCAGCCTGTCTGCCTTTAAGCCTCCAGGCACCAAGTGACAGGTTCCACTTACCACATCACACCACCTACTGCTGAAGGGCCGGCAGCAGTAGCCATGGGTATCAGAGAGGCAAAACCCACACCAGGACTTGACCACTACTCCTGCCTGCCCCGGCCTTTGCTGCCCTCTTCACCTGGCCCTTCAGAATGCACACCCAGCTGGGGACAAAGAGGCACACCGGTGGGTGGAGCCCAAGGGGCAGGGGGCGGGGAGAGATGAGCAGGAGAAGTTGCATTGCTTGAGCTGTCTTCTTATTGAGAATCCATTTGTTAGCCTCAGCTTCCATAGATGTAAGGCCCGCCCTAAGGAGATTTGCATATTCATTTTGTTTACCATGATTCATCATCATGCGGGGGAACAAATTTGGGGCTGGGAGATGGAGATGGACCCTCATTTGTGAGCCATGGAGCTGTGCACAGAGAGCTCAGGACAGCATTGGAGGCCCCGCACACCCGGAGTGGACTCCATTAGGACAGAGATGGGGGTGTGTGCCACAGGGAGAGCCCCCCAACCCTGCCTCTCATCCGGGGCTTTTATCTCTGCTGAGAGCAGAGCAAGGACCTCAGCCTTCAGAGGCATCCCCTCCCCTTCCAGGCCTTCCCACCAGAAGCAATGTTTACAAAGCACTTTACAGTTTCTGGACCCTTACACCTGCCCCACTAGATAATAACATTATGGTAGAGCCTAAGGTTTGTTGAGCATGTGCTAAGCACTTATTGTGTGTGATCTCCCATAAGCCTTATAATAGTCCCATGGGACAGGTTTTCTTATTATGCCCATCTATAACTATAAGGAAACTGAGGCTCAGAGAGGTTGCCTAACTTCCCTAAAGTCACACAGCAAATAAAGGGTGGAGCTGGGACTCATATAGAACGTTCCCTTTCGCTCTTGCTTCCTCAAAGCCTCCCTTTATTGTGTCTCTTTTCTTCCCCACAAATAACCACTTGTAATTGCTCGTAACTGTTTTTTTGTTGGAAAGATAAAGAGTGTGAGTGTGGGCAATGCAGTCTTGTACTGTGGTGCTCCATAAACGTGTTTGGGATCGATGAATGAAAGAACGCAACAGCTCCTGATAACTGACGCCTCCCCTTCTAGCACCTTCCTGGTGACGCCTGGCTCCTGCAAAGTCCTGAGCCTGGAACCTCTAGATGGCCTAAGTCATTCTGTAGCAACCCCTTTAAACATCATTAGTAGGCCCTGGCACTTAGCCAGAATGAGAGGATCCCAATTTCTCAAGGTCATTTTGGCCATCCCCCTGCTTTCTGGGCCTGGTACCCTTTGCTCACTGAGCACTGAGCACAGCATAGCACAGTGGTTAAGAGCTTGGGCCCTGGTGCAGCCTGGCTGAGTGCAAATCCCAGGGTTCCTGTTTAGTGCACATGGCCTTGGACATCCAGAGAATGGGGATAGTAATTCTGTCTGCTTCACAAGCTGCCAAGAGGATTATACAAGATAGATAATTCATGGAAAGTGCTGAAAACAGGGCCTGACACACAGGAAGTCCTCAGTGGGTGTGAGTTATTACCCTAGACCCCTGGAAGGCCTTTTCTTTTTGTAAAAAATATCCTAGGGAACTCCATGCATCTATCAGTTGCCACTTTCCAGAATCTACTAAGTCTCAAGACCAGCCACGTCATGCCTCCGCCAAACCCTGTTTCTGTCCGGGACTCAGCCCCCTAGGCTCAGGGACAGAGTCCTGGAACCCAGATGACCCTGGTTCTGGACTCCAGGGTAGCTTTTTAGAGACGACTCTTCTATAGGTTACATCATAGCTTTCCCTAATTTTTTATCTTAGAATTTTCTGCTTCTGCAGAAGGTTGTAAAGATTTTGTTTCGGGCTTTGATTTTTCAAAATGACTTATCTTAGCTCCCTCGCAGCTCTGTGTGGAAGGTAGTGCAGGGACTGCTGTACCCATTTCCTGGATGGGAAGACTGAGGCGTCAAATGTTTGCATTGATGTCCTGTAGCAACAGAGAAGGAAGTCACACGGATTGTTGTTGGAAAGCCAGAACGTGACCCAGAGTTTGAGGACAGTTGTTTCTGTTCTTTTTCCCCAATCAGGCCAATGTGCATGGCGGGTAATCGTCCCTGAATGGATCCTTTCCTGCCTCCAGAAGCTGGTTTCCGAGTCCCTTGTCGGGGCGGGAGCAGGGGAGGCTCCCAGGAGTCCGTCCGACTACCTTCTCAGTTTGGGGAAGGGTGGGAGGGTAAAAGTGAACAGCCAAGGTCTGGATTCGGGCCTCCACTGCCGTTACTCCTCCCATGCCATAGGGAGGGAGGTGGGAGCCCAGCCCTGAGGAAGGAGGTGGTACCGCTGCCATTGAAAGCAGCATGCCACGGGGACTGGAGCTGGCGTGGGCCTGGGGGCCACCTCGCCAGCGTGGCCCTTCCTGTCCCCTTCTTCAGCCAGCTGCTGGGCTGCTCTGCCCGCTGTGCACCATCCAGGAGGCACCATGCCTGGTGCTGCAGCACGTCCCTCCCTCAGCTCCTGCAGGTCACAGGTGAGAGGGGTAGAGGTTGGCTGCAGGGGGGCAGGTGCAGAGACAGCCCTGGAGCGTGGGAGCTAAAGGGAAGTGGCACGTGGGGCGGGGGTGGATCTCGAAACCCTTCTGTTACTCATTCTGCAGGAAGGTCACTGGGCTGGGGTAGGGATGCTGCTGTGTGTGTCGGGGGGTTGAGAAAAATTACCTGGATCTCCTTAATCTCTGAATTAGAAGGTAGCTGGGGCCATTTCACACTTGGATGTCCTACCTGTCTTTGAAAACCAAACTTCTGAGAAGAAGGAAGGGAGGTCCCAGATGTCCCTCTGATGAGGCTTCTCCTAGTCTTGCACACCCAGCACCTTTGTAAAGCAGAGCCTGGGAGTGTGGGCAGGAGAGGGTGTCTCAATCTGAGCCTGGGCACGTGTGCCTAGAAAGCCCAGGCAGCCAGGCCTCTTCCGGAAAGGGGGGAAGCATCAGTTCCCTATGCTGGGAGGTGACATCTGCTGTCTAGGGGAGCTATCAG
>NW_006781396.1:1783032-1825688 GCF_000442215.2 Lipotes vexillifer | reverse complement strand
AGGAATGCCTGTGGAGAGGGTACAGGTTCCTTGAGCAAAGGTAGACCAGCGCTCTGGGGGACTGCTGTGTAGACCAGTCTGACTAAAGCAGAGGGTCTCAATGGGGCAAAAATGAAAGATGAGTTTGGAAAGGGAAGCTTTGATCAGACTGTGGTGACGTTCAAGGCCCAGGAGGAGCTTTTGCTTTGGACAGAAAAGAGGAGCTGGTGATAGTGTTTGGGGAGGAAAATGAGATGGGGGGCGTGGATCAGTGCTTTAGGGCAGTGACTTTCCAGGATTAGTTACGGGAGCAGGGACAAAAGAGGGGAGGCCACTGCAGTGGTTCAGCCATAGGGAGATTTTTTTCAATTTTTATATTAGTTTTATCAGCCATATATGCATGAGCTTAAAAGTCAAATAGTAAAGCTAGGCTTATAACAAGCTAGGCAGTGCCCTGCCTCATCCTTTCCCATTCCTGATTCCCATCCTGAGATAACCTCATTCAATTTCTGATAGTTACCTTCTTATTTCCAAATTGCATGCTTATAAATTTTTCAGTTTTAGATTCTATCGACTTTCAGCTGTGAAGGATGAGAATTGCACTTTCGCACCACCCTCTCCCTCATCTTTGCTACAAACACACATACACACACCACTCTTAATATGCTCCACCCATCCTCCCAACATAATTGTATCCTTCCTTTTAGCTCAAACAGCATTTAGTGTGTACAGCATTATAATTACGTAAATATTATTCACAGCAGAGCCACATAGTGTACAATACTGTCATTATATTTCCTCTGTAATTATATTTCCTCTTTTGTTTTCTCTAGAATTAATAACCACCTCTTTTTTGTTTGCTTGCTTAGTGTTCTATGAACGTATCATTTTTTTCAACCCTAAATATTCTGACATAATTGAATACCTCTTCTCAATGTATTAAAAGGATATTGATTTTTTAATTCAGTTTGTATTTTTCTTGGCAACATTCTCCCTGGAGCATTCATCCTCCTGCTTCAATCTGGACTGACTGTGCTCTGGCTTGCTTGCTATTCTGGAGGCTGAATGGCTAAAGAGACCTGAGGTAGGTTAGGCCTGGGGGAGGAGAGGGCATTCACCCTAAGAATATCTAATATATTAGGTCCCGGTACATGGGTTCCCGATTATCCTCTATCTTGGTTTATGCCCTCATTTTGGTGGAGTACACCCTTCAGTAATTTCCTGAAAAAGAATTCATGGGATTTTTTTTTTTTTTTTTTTTACTTTGAAAAATGTGTTTATTCTACAGTCATATTTGTTGATAGTTTGGCTGGGTATAGAACACTAGAATGAAAATAGTCTTCTTCATAATGTGAAGTCATTTTTCCTTTGTGTTCTGGCTGTTAAGAACTTTGCTGCCATTTTGATTCTTGATACTTTGAATGTGGCCTTTTGTTTTCTCTCTGAAAGTTTCTAGGATTATTTTTAATACTCAGTGTTTTGAAACTTCATCATTTTATGCTTCAGTGTGGAGCTGTCTTCTGAACACATAGTGTGGTCTCCTTCTATTTGGAAGCATGTCCTTCAGATCTGGGAGTTTTCTTATGTTACTTCTTGGATAATTTCCTCCCCTCCTTTTGCTCTGTTTCCTCTCTCTGGAACCCCTATTAATTAGATGTTGAATCTTCTGAACTACACTAATTTTCTTCTCCCCCATTTTCCATCTCTTTGAGTTTTGTCCTACTTTTAGAGAAATTTCTTTATCTTCCAACTCTTCTGTTGACTTTTTACTTTCTACTAGCTCTTTCTTCCTCTTGAAAGATTATTTCAAAGATGCCGTCTTGTGTTGTTTGTCTAAGCTTGCTAAAAATACTTATTGTTGTTACTCCTTTTTACTGTTTTCCTCTCTGTTTTTCACATTAGAGGCTCTTCTCAAATGTATACTTGACCTTTAGTTGTCTGTTCATATTTAAGAGTGAGTTCACATTTACCTGCCTGGAAGCTTGCTGTGTGTATTAGGACAGGGTAGGGAGGGGCGCTGCTTATTAACCAGTGGGCCTCACCATGGGTTGATTAGGTGAGGACCTGGATTTTTTTGTGGGAATTCCAACATGTTAATATTTGTGTTTTCTCTTGGGTCAACTTTCCCTATCTCCTGCCTGGCTGTCAGTCTCCAGAAGGCTAAATGGCTAAAGAGGCCTGATTGGAGATGGGAGTGGAGGGGAGATGCAGCTTTTCACTTAACCTCCCTGTTTTCAGCTGCCTCGTCCAGCTCCCAGTCTGAGTCCAGAGCCCAACTAACTCAGTCCCTCCAGAAAGCAAACCTCCTATCTTCTGCAAGAGTTGGGGAAGGCATCTGGGAGTCTTACCACTCTTCTTAAAGATTTGTAGCCAGTCCACCTGTTTTGAGCATCACCTTAAGTCTGCAGTTCCTGAGCTTTTCCAAGATTCTGAGATGCTGGCCTCAGTTTCGGCTTTCCCATCTCTCCTAAGGCAGTTTCCAGTTCCATCTGTTTCCAGGATTCTGTTGGCACCTCTCATCTGTTGTCACCTCCTCTCCTATTCTTTTTGCCCTTATGGATTTATGCATTTTTAATTTCCATATTGTCATTTTGGTGAGGGGGTTGGGACAAAACCAGAAATCAATGGAGGCGTTTAATCTGCCATGTTTAACAGGAAGTCCCGATTCTGTTAAAACGTTTATTGAATGCCTTCTATGTGCAAGTGACAGTGCTAGGACTTCGGAGGTGGCCAAGGTAGATCACAAAGAGAAGGGGAAGGATTTCAGGAAGGTTGAAGGAAGAACTGCTGGGCCCTGGTGATCGATGCGGAGTCAAAGTCAGGAGAGAAGGGCACGTCCAGGATCACTCCAGCAGGCGAAGAGACTGGCGGAACTTGGGAAGTCAGGATGGGTGTTAGGTAAGCACTTTGATGGGGGTCTTCCTGGGATTCAGGACAGGCGGTCCACAGCCAGAGGCTGAGAAGGAGCAGGGCCTCAGAGACGGGAGAGCACTGGACTGCTTTCACGGAGATGCGGAACAGCTGAGAAGGCCAGCCCAGCCCAGGGAAAGTGCTCGAGCCATGTGAGCGTGTGTGGGACCTGGGGCCCAGCCCTTTGGGGCCCCTCCTGCCCACAGAGCTGGCACCTCCACCTGCCAGTCTGCCTGGCACTCAGGGCAGACCCAACACCTTTTAGAGTCCAGTGCACATCACCCAAGAGAGAACGGACACTGGTCCACAGAAGAGATGTTGTAAAATGATGTCTTCTAGACTCCTCTGCAGAGAGAGGTGCTGGAGCACTGTGTACACGTGTGGGTGTGTGCACACACCGTGTGCCCTCTCCCGACCAGAATGGGGCCACCTGAGGCATCCACGGAGGCCCGGTGGGCACCTGCCTCTCCTGGTTCTCTTCCCTGCACCATTTCTCTCCTTGGACCCTGCTCTCAGCTGGTGCCCACACGTGCCTTCTTGCCCGTTTGAGAAAGAAATACAGCCCACGTCTCTCATAGACCCCACTTCCCCTCCCCCATAAGCTGGGATGCCACAAAGCCTCCCAAACTTCATACCCTCCCCAAGCACCCCAGGAGGCCCCTGGCTCCAGAGTCACAAGTGAAAAAGCACCTCTTTGGCATTCAGGGGAAACCAAGGCACAGGCACCTCCACTTTGCCCTGGTACCACCCCACCCCTCCCACCCCACCCCCGTCAGAAAGGTCTCTACTTATGACTTTCATTCTTCTTGTCACAGTGGGAGCCCATTTCCTTATCCCCAGTGAAAGCGTGCAAATTTTGAGATACCTTCTTCCTTCTGAAATTCTCTTTGGGCTAAAGCTCCCCACCAACCCTCTCTTCTCTAATCCCGCCAACCTGAATCTCCCATCTTTGGGTCCCTTGTCATCCCCAGCCCTTCCACAGAGGAAATGAACCAGTTCCACTTGAGCAGGGGCCCTGAGCTCACTTTCCACCCTCATCTGCAGGGTCCCCAAGGTCTGGAGGCACAGAGGTGACCTGAGTTTGAATCCTCCCACCACTTACAAGCTGTGTGACTTTGGACAAGTTGCTTCAGTTCTCTGAGCTTCCGTTTCCCCCATCAGGGAAAAGGAGGTAATGAGATACAATTTGTAAAAATGCTGACGGATGAAGGGTTGAATCCCTGCCCTGCCCTGCCTCAGGGACCAGCAGCGCAGCCTCTGAGCCACAAGCTTGGCCCAGGAGGGTCTGTTCCCAGCTCGGAGCCACCGAGGCGCCCTCACCTTGTCGGAACTCCATCTGTCAGGAATTTATTACTAATGCATTTTATAACAGGCTTTATAATAAGATATTAAAGACTGTGGCAGCATCTAGCAAGCATTCCATCAATATTAATAACGCCTTTAGAGGTGGCACCTATGGTGGAAACAGTTGGGCTTGTTCCGAGGTTTGGTCCAGGGTTGAGAATAAATCTAACGGGCGGGGGAGGAGGGTGCACTGCGAAGATGAGAGAGGATGGCGTGCTTTTTTCTTTTTCCCATCTTCCTTTCTCTTGCTGCTTTGAATTTTTACAATACGTCTTTTCCTTTGTTCACAACTTTTCCTCCGTAATGCGTCTTTTGCTCCCTTAAGTTTTCCTCTCCTTTCTCCCCAACTTTCTTCCCTCTTTCTTCTCTCACAAACTCTCTCCCTCCCATGCCCATTTCCCTTTGGCCCCCAGTTCAGCCCCTTTCATCACCCCATCCTATTTTTCTTTGTCCCCCTGTGGTCTTCCCGCCGCCTTTCGCCTGGTCTCCTTTCCCCTTGCTTTACACCCTCTCCATCTCTGTTTCCCCTGTCCTGCGCTCTGCCTCTCTGTCTGGCCCTCTTCCTGCCTCGCTGCCCGTGCGCCCCCCACCTGTTCCAGTGAGCACCCTGAGCCACCTCTGTAGAAGCCCGGAGTGTAACGTGACTCACACTGCGTTTGAGAAGTGAGCTATTTTTCATTATTATTAACGAACAAGATCTCTTGCACGGTAGAACTTTGCCAGAGTCTATTCCCTTGTCACCCCAAGAGCAGCAAAATGGTTTATTTGTCTCTGAATTGCGCAAGGTGGCCCATTTACAGCAGGTCCATCAGAAGTGATGTGGAGCTTAAATGTGAGCTGGAAGAGGCAGGGGCCTGCCCTGTATGCGACCTGCGTGGAGTGGGCCCCTCGCTGAGAGGGACAGCCTAGCAGGGGCAAGGGATTTGCAGCGGATGATGCCTAAACACACTCCCCGGACCCCAGGCAGCGTGAGCGGTGCATCTGGGGAGATTTCCCTTGAAATGACTCAGAAGCTGTGAGGGAGAGGATGGGGCTGGACAGGGGATGCAGTGGAAGAAGGGGCTCTGGAAGCAGAGTTGGGACAGAGAAGTGCGCTAAAAGGCCTGTTTTAGGAACAAGAGTAATCACGCCCCGTGGGGCCTCTCCTCCCAAGACCAGCTGCTCCTTTCCAGCAAAAAGGTGGAACCAGAGTTGCCCTAGAATGGGGCTGTACCCCCCCGCCAGCCGAAATGGGCCTTTTGGCCCTGCCTGCACAGCCCAGGCCCACCTGGCTATGGTTCTGTAGACCCTGAACTCCAAGGCCAGACAGCGTAGGGGGTAGGGGGCGCCTTCCCCCTGGTCTCCTGTCTCCAGGCAGGCAGAAGCTGGCTCTCTGGGGCACCCTCCTCCAGGCCTGTCCTAGCCAATTGTGTCAAGCCCAGGATCAAGCTCTCACCTGCCCACACCCCTGCCACCCCACATGCATGCTGATCATTTCAATGGCCTGGATGGATTTGCATGTTAAAAGGAGTGTCTGGGGACACTTAAAAAGAAGCGGGAGCCGGCATTCATTCACCCAGGCCGCTTTCTTCTCCCCATATTACCTCCTGTGCCCTCAACAGTCAGCAGTACTGGCCATGAGCTTTGCTTTCTGTGGCCCAGCTGTGGGCCTTAAAGGGGCCAAATCCCAGCAGGCGCGGAGCAGGGTTAGCCTGCGGCAGAGCTGTGGGGTAAGGAGGAATTGCCCGTGGCTGGATGTGTTCTGGGGGTGCCAGTGGGGCAAGGAGCCAAGACCCATGCAGGGCAGAGTGAGCAAGTGGTACCAACAGGAAGGACAGCATGGACTGTGTCTCAACACCACAGCCAGGGACAGGAAGGGAGGGCCAGACAGGGGCTGTGAAGGCCGGGGCCAGGGAGGCCCTCAGAGGCCCTTGTCTCTGCTTTTCTGCTTCACCGTGCTCCGTTCTCACTGCAGATGGGCTTCCTCTGCCACCCTGTAACTGTGGCTCCTGTGTGACTTCCGGCCTGTCATGGTGCCCACTCTACCCCAACCAGGTAGCAAGAATCTTTTTTTCGGTTCCCCACAGAAAACTGATTGAATTTCCAAGGCCCCATCTGATTGGCCCGCTTGAGTCAGGTGGTTACCCCTGGACCAATCGCATGTGGCCTGGGTCTGAAGTCACTTGGTACAAACATGAACACCTAGATCCATCCCTTTGAGCAGAGCTGTGGGTATAAAGAGCATCTCTACTCGGAAGGCGGGTGGGCAGGGAGGCAGTGGTTGTTGTCTCCGGGTGAGGTGAGAAAAGCACTTATATATGAGTCAGAGCACCCAATTTCCAGTCACAGCTCTGCCATTAACCACCTGTGAGATGGAGAGCGTGAAAGTGCATCCCCTCACTTTTCCCATCTATAAAATGGGGAGACTAGGCTGGCTAATCTCCAAGGTTCCTTCCAGCTTCTACATTCAAGCCATCCCTGAGGGGTGTGTGGTCAGGCCTGGCCTTCGTGCTCAGGAGCTTCCTTGGCCTCCAAGCACCCCTCCCACCCCTGCCTCAGATCCCACCCCTCCCAGCTCTTTGGCAGGCCTATTTAAAACCACTTCTAAGTTATGCAGAAATCGAATAGGTTTTCACTGCAGGGCATGAAACATAATCCAAGAAGGTCGGACACAGGACCATCCCTCATATTCCCCCTTTTCCTGTCTTCTTGCACCTTGCTCTTAAATCCTCTGATCAGAGCCTTCACCCTGGACCATTCGGTATGGGTGGGTGAAATAGCCTCTCCTCCCTGAGGCAGGGGGCTAGAGAGCTGATGCTCTCGCAGGCGCCGTCCCTTTCCTCTGGGCACTAGCTCCACGTGGCATGTACTCTGAAGTGCTGTCTAGCTGCCTCACAGGGGGCTGGTCACTGAAATCGGAACATGTCCATCCCTCTCGTGGCAGGAGCTACAGGCTTCAGTGGCGTGCTTTGTTCTGGAGCTTGGGGCCGATGCTGGCACTCCTGTGATGTGCCTGTTGGACCTAGAGCTGGGGGGCGGGGGAAGAGAGAGAGCTGTAGGTTAGCTGAGAACCTCATAAAGATCTCCTGGAGACCAGTGCCGCCGTGGTGGCATATTGGGGTGGAGGCTGGCTTCGCTGAGCCCAGCACCCGAGGAGTACAGTTTCTGGGGTTTTGCACGTGGTGGCTCGGGGTAGGTCCTTGCAGAGTACCTGGGTCCATCAGGGTCCCCCAGGAAACAGTTCATCTCGGATAGTTTCGATAAAGGCGTTTCGGTGAAGAGACAACTCCCAGAGGGGGCGCAGGCCTAGGGGGACATTACGGGATGTTGAGGCACCAGAACTAGCAGCAATGGGAAGCTCTTTCTACTCCCAGGGCTGGAGGGGCAAGGGGAGGGGCTGGAGCGCACTGAAAACCGGGGCCAGGGAAGAGAGGCTGCTGGGTTGCAGCTAGAGGGGTTGGGGAAGTGATGCCCCAAACTCTTTCTCCTCCTGTCTGCTCCCCAAACTCTGAGCCCCTGCCGGAAAACTCCTTGCCTGCCTCTTCTCTAAGAAACTTCCAGGAAAGTCTGTGGGCGCGTGGGATGGGGCTGGAGGAGATGCGTCCCAGCGCCTCCCAGCCCGGGGCTCGCGGGGGGCGCGCGGGGGGGGGGGGGGGGGGGGGGGGCGGGGGGGGGGGGGGGTGCCATGGCAGAGCAGGGTACTCGGTAGATCTGGGGATTACAGACAGGGAATGTCCAGTGCAGTATCATTAATAGTCATCGTGTTTCTTTATGCCTCCCTGCCCTACCCTTGAAGGTGTTCTTGTCTGCCATCCTCTAGAAGGCATTCGGGCAATAAAATCACAACTGCCATCTTCTAAGCACTTATTATGTGCCGGGAAGTTTACACTCATGAGCTCGAATAGTCTTCACATTAACCCCATGAGATATTAATAAACTTCGATTTACAGAGAGGGGACTAAGGATCAGAGAGATTAAGTAACTAGCCCAAAGACACACAGCGAGGCTTGGGTTTCAACAGAGGTCTTTCCATCCCTGAAATCCTAGCACTTGTCCAGTCTACCCCCTCGTATACTTGATGCTCTTTTGGAGGGAGAGAGAGCATCTGTTTTCCAAGCCACTGAGATGGGTAGGGCGGACCTAGCAAAGGCAAAGCAGGTTCAGGAACTCAGAAGTGTAAGGGAGCCTGCTGGTTGGAGAAGTACAAATAGCTCTACCTGCCAGGAAATAGTAAACTGATAAGAAAAGAAACTACACGTGATCTTAGCCAAAAGGCCAGGATGCGGTGCCTGCCAGGAAATGAAGCGTGGCGGGGGAGAAAGCACAGGACCACGAGGGCCCGTGTCCTATGCAGAAGGGCCCTGGGGCGTCATGGGTGGTATGGAGGAGGGGTGCCTTGCCCATCTGCCCCTGTCCCTTTCCAGACTGACTAGGGGCCTTACAGAGAACACCCTTGCTTCCAGCAGATAGTCCTGGGGAAGGGCTGACAGTGTACCCGAGAGTGGTCCCCAAAGAGAGAAGCTTCTCAAGGCAGTGACCCAGGGCCCAGGTCATGGCCAGCAGCACGGAGAGGGGGCAGTAATATGAATGCCCTCCTTGGAAGGAGCCCTGCAGGTGTCAGAAGGGACCCAGTCATTGTCCCAGTGTAAAAAGATCACAGAGGACTAGGAATGTTGTCTCTGCCCTCAGGGAACTTTCAGTCCAACCCCTCACTCCTGGCTAGCGGGTACCACCCATGCTGGCAGGTGACCTCAGCACCGTGCAGAAGAGTTAGGGAAACTGCCCTCAGGGAACTTTCAGTCCAACCCCTCACTCCTGGCTAGCGGGTACCACCCATGCTGGCAGGGGACCTCAGCACCGTGCAGAAGAGGTAGGGAAAGAACTGCCATCAAGGTTTAGAGAAGTGTTTAGAACAGAGCTTAAGAGCATAGGCTTAGACTTAACTACACCTGAATTCAAGGCCTTCTTTGCCACTGCCTAGCTGTGTGGCTTGGGTGAGTTACCTAACCTCTCTGAGCCTCAACTTCCTTTTCAAAAGTGGGATAATAGCAGCCACCGAGAAACCTGCTCGTTACAGAGCTGACAGGTACAGCCTACTGCACAGACGTGGCACATAACAGTCAGTCAGTCACCGGGAGCAAGGATTGTTTCTTCCTTCCTGTCTCTGGTCAGAGCCTCGTTAAGTTGCCTGTCTTCAGATGTGTCCAGAGCTCACTAAGTTAGGAATAAGTTTACTCATGCAGAATTTTGCAGTCATGGCTTACCTGCCAGGCATTGTGGTGGGCGTGGCGGTAATGAGAGCTGACAGTTGGGCAGAGGATGCAAATACGCAGTTACTTAGAATACAATGTGCTAAATGCTGTCATAGAGATTCGTTCATGTCTTCATAAAGGGTATTTACTGGACACCTGCCATGTGCCAGGCACTGTGCTGGGCAAGGCAGATAGAGCCCTAAGGCTTCCATGGAGCACATGTGCTATGATGGAGACAGGCACTGGCTGGGGAATTACAGAAGAATTCTGGGTGATGAACCATTCCAGGGTGCTGTGGGACTCTGAGTATAAACAGTGGCAGGGGTTTGGGGCATGGTAGGGGATGACCTGGCTTAAGGGTCTGGAAGGCCTCCATGAAGAAGTTACATTTAGCCAGAAACCCCAAGTCAGAAAGGGGCAGGGGTCTGTCTATACACAGTGTATAGCAGAGGGAATCATGGAAGGCTCCTAGGAGGTGGTGATGTTTGAGCAGGCTTCGTGGGACTCTCTGGTTACAGGCTGCCATGGCCCAGGCATGGCAGGTGGATGCCCCACCCATGGGCAAACCAGGTAATGTCTGTGAGCCAGGCAAAGTCCCCAGACTCTCTGCCACATCCCCATATCACTTATCTTCCAGCTCCCTGCCCTTGAAACCTCCAATACGCAGACTCCTGGCTGCCCTCCAGAGCAGCCCGTGCCTGAGGCTTGGGCAGCCAAGGGGCACCTAACAGTGAAAGCAAAACCGCCAAGAAACAGGGGGTTGGGGACCAAAAGACCCTCATCCGGAACTCCAGGACGAGCAGATCATCTTTGGAACTGGTGCTGTTACAGCCACCAGGAGGCCATCCAAAAAATGAAAAAAAAAAAAAAATAGATGGTGCCTTTTAAATTCCTCTGAACCCTCTTAGAATAAAAATGACAAAGCCGCAGGTCTGGTTGGCTGGAGGGACATGGTTAATGGGCTTTGGGGGAATAGTCACTGATGGAGGCAGCTGCTCCAAGCTCCAGCTCACCCTTTTACTTGCTTTTTTTCACCCCCAGGACACGCCAGTGGGGACGCCCATCTTCATCGTGAATGCCACAGACCCCGACCTGGGTGCAGGCGGCAGCGTCCTCTTCTCCTTTCAGCCCCCCTCCCAGTTCTTTGCCATCGACAGTGCACGTGGCATTGTCACAGTGATCCAGGAGCTGGACTACGAGACCACGCAGGCCTACCAGCTCACCGTCAATGCCACGGTGAGTCCCGGCACCGGGGGCCCAGACAACCAGATGTCAGCCTCTTCCCACCCTCAAAGGGAGCACAGAACGTCAGCCTCGTTCCCTGCTAGTCAAGGCTCATAATGGTGATGCTGGTGATCAACAACAGCTGATGTTACTGAGGGTTCGTGCTATGTCCCTGGTGCTGTGCAGAGCACTCAAATGGATTGTCTCCATTAAACCTCACAACAGCCCTATGTCATGGAAATTAAGGGACCCATTTTACAGATGAGGAAATCGAGGCACAGGAGCAATTCAGTGACTTGCCCACAATCACCCAGCAGCTGGACTCCAGTGCCTGCACTGCTAACCCCGTGGGGCATTCCTAGTGCAGGGTGTCCTCTCACTCTCTGGGACACAGGACAGAGGTGTCAACCCAGCTGTGTCCTGACACCACCCAACATGCAGGGGCCAGAGGGTCCAAGCAAACTAGCCGCTGCTCTAGAGTGGTGATTCTTACACAGAAGAGAGCACCCGTCTGCGCCAAGCGCCGTGCTGAGTCCTGGGAATTCCAGGATGAGTTAGTCAGGAGAGGGAGGTGGGAGAGCAATAACTATCCCATTTTGTAGCGGACACTGTTGAGACTCACAAGCTGATAAGTAGTGGGCAGCAGGAACCCAAACCTGGGTTGTCTGACCCCCTAGTCCACTACCCCCATGGTCAGGAGTCTCTGAGTCTCCAGAACATCACTGCTGCTTGGACTCTGTTGCCAGCTGTTATCAAGGGCCTGGGCGCCAGGCAGGCCACACCCTCAGTAGGGTTCCTCCCCTGCACGCCCCTCTTCCCTGCTCCTGGAGCCTTCAGCCGGCAGCAGGGCGAGAGCCGGCCTGCTGTCCCTTAGATGTCTGTTTACAAAGCTCAGGTCAACAGTGAAACAAATCACAGGAGTCCCTCTTGACCCTCCAGGACCCATTAGCATCCACCACCTGGCCCCATGTCACTGCAAGGGGGCTTCCAGTAGCACTGGGGGCTCCACTTGGCAGGTCACGGAGCCCAGAGCCCAGGGGAAGACACACTGGATTGGGTCCAGGGTCCAGTTTGAAAGATGGCGTTCCCCCAGGATTGGACAAGATCCAGAGAGGCCCCCCAAACCAGGAAATGCAAACTTCTTCTTTGTACCTGGTCCAGCGGCCCCTGGGGAGGCCACTGCTGATGACACCCACATTCCTTCCTTCTCCCCTGCTTAAGTGGTAGTTGCCTGGGAGGACGTGTGTGCTGCTATTTGGAAAACCGACTTCTGGGATCAAGGGGACTTGCAAGACCAGAATCCACTTTTTGGACCCGCCTGTGCCCTCCCGCAGTGCCTTGCACACCGGCTTGGGGTGGTGATCCTCCCGCCACTCTCCATTTGCACACACCTCGGCCCAGAAATGCACAGATGCTTGCTATCTTTCTCACTGTGAACCCGTCCCTGTGGGATATTTTCTATCTACCATAAAAGTGGCTTTGGGCCAGTGGGGAAGAGAGCAGAGCTGGGCACAGGCATGAATCTGGGTGGCCAGGCCTGTGAAGAGGCCTAGGCTCAAGCTGGGATGGTGAATGCAGTTAAATTGCCATTAATCCTCCAGAGATCAGGCCTTGAAGCAGTGGAAGAGGAGGGGCCCTAGAACTCCCTTGGGTCTTGATGGCTTCCCCCACCTGATGCACAAGTCCCTCTCAGGGCTGACGCTGTGCCCTTGGCCACTGGGCATTTCCTCAAGGAGATTCTCCTGTGTGGCATTGCAGGGAGCAGTGTGGGTCCCCAGCCTCTACTGGGTGGGTAGCGGGTGGGGAAATGTGGGACTCCCCTGGGAACAAGCTGCTGAGAGCTGTAGGTGCCAGAGTGACAGCTGGAAGCCTGGCCAGGTGCCTGCTCAGCCAGATGTGCCCACTGCCATCCCCTTTCCCCAGCCATGGAGTCCAGGGTGGGCTGGACGGGGGCATCCGTGGCAGGAGCAGGGCTGCAGCCACAGGTGTGGGACAGGAAGGGCAGGTGCCACGCTGGACAAAGCCAGCAGCCCACAGAAGCCTGGTAATGGCAAATCAGAACCACCGGTGTCCCCGGCCCCACAGTTCAGAGGACTTCCTGCCAGGCTTCACCCTCTGGTCCTATCTGCCTAGTGGTCATTCCAGGCCCTAGCTGAGGGCTCTCACCATGGGTGGTCCCCAAGCCTGGATTGTGAGCCCCATCATCTTGGAGGCTGGGAGGCTGTCTCCCCTGTGGTCCAAGGGGCCCAGCTCCCCCTGCCTCCAGACTCTCCCCTCCCTTGCTGCACCCACGACCCATCCCCAAAGCCCCTCCGTCCTCTCCCCGGCTGCCCCTGAGGACTCGTAGGACAGCCAGCCCTTCCTTCTCCTCGAAGGCTCAGCAGCTGTGTTCTGGAGGGCAGGAGCAGGCACTAGGCTTGCTGTAACATGGGGAATGCCTTGCATCACTCACATCACCCCAGACAGGCCAAGGGGGATCTAACCCAAGGACAGTCACCCCTCAAATCCCAAAGCAGAGAATTTACAAGGCCTAGAGTCCATAGAGTTCATTCCGGGTGTCCCTTCATCTCACAGAAGAGGAAGTTGAGACTCCAAAAGGGGAGAGAACTTATTCGAGGTGACCCAGCAAGTTAGCACCTGGGCTGATATTAGGGCCCCAGATCCAGACAGAGCAAGTTTTTATGTCAAAAGGACCTGAGTGTGAGTCCTGGCTATACACTTACCAGATGTGTGACTCGGGGCCAGTTACTTAACCTCTCTGAGTCTCTGTTAAATCTGAATAATGGGCACATAATACCTACAAAAGCAAATGAAGTGTATAGTACAGTGCCTGGTATATAACCTATTCAGCATGTAGTTTCTCTTCTTATTGGCTATTGTTATTCAGTAGCAGCAGCTATTTAAGCAGTTTATCTCGTTTAGGGCAATAGAAGATGGGTTTTGGGTTTCCTTTCTTGGTGAGCTTTCCACAGGACCACATTTCCAGCTAGGAGGGTTTAAACATTGCCTGCCTGGCCACATGGGCTGCATGACCTCTCAGGATTCCTTCCCAGAGTCCCATAAATGTCACCCGCCCTGGAGCGCCCCCAACTTGTTCTAAAGGAAAAGTTGCTTGACCAGTAAACCCAGCGTGTAGAGCAGGGATACAGGTTCCAGAGTAGCCCCCTCTGTGGTCAAAGGGCCTTTCTTCTGAGGAACCCCCACCCTAGTCAATTCCCTTGCTGCCCTTGGATGAGAGGGGGCAGGAAGTGGGCATGGAGGGGGCAGTGGCCCCTGACTGAATCCAGAGAAGGAGCTAAGGGCAGCACCATCCCTTTACCCCAAGGGCAGTCAGGCCTAGGCTGGGCGGGAGGCCAGAGATGTGGCTCTACCCCAGGCCTGCTTTGTGACAGTGGATAAGCCACCTTCCACTAGGCCTTGGGGACCCTGTTTGTGGTTTCCTGCACAGGTCAGAGATCACTGAAGGTTCTTAGAGTTCCTGAGCTCCGTGTGCTAATGCCCTACCCTGGGGGAGTGTGGGAATACATGTGTATGTATGTGCACACGTGTTTGTGCACGTGGGTGTCATGTGTGTGTGTCCGTGTGTGTGCATGTCCACAACATCACTTAACCTACGGCTGTGTATTCTTTGTTCTCTAAGGATCAAGACAAGACCAGGCCTCTGTCCACCCTGGCCAACTTGGCCATCATCATCACAGACGTCCAGGACATGGACCCCATCTTCATCAACCTGCCTTACAGCACCAACGTCTATGAGCATTCTCCTCTGGTAAGACCCTCCCCGGCCCTTGTGAGACTTCCCTCTGCACCTCCGGTAGGGATGGGGGCCCTGTTTGGTGGGATGGGCTCCTTGGCGTTTCCTACTCCCCCAAACCCCGATGCATGGCAGTGATGGGTATCCCAGCACAGTGAAAACCCAATCCCCTCTTATACCGCACCCCACCTCCTCGTTCTCTCACTTCATCCCTGGAGGGCTGTGAGTAGCAAAGAGCAAAGACTGGCTAGTGCAAGTGAAGGGCGGCAGTTCAGGAAGATTCACGTGAGATGACGGGGATGCCCGTGGAAACTCCAGCCGGGGCTGGAGAGCAAAGTTGGACTCAGCCAAGCTCCCCAAAACATCAGTGGGGCTCAGCCACGCCCCCCACGGGTCAGTCAGTCAATCTGCCTCTCTCAGCCAGCCATCACTGCCCAAGGTGGCGGCCACCTGCCATCCGCCCCGCCGGCCTTCTTAGGCTTGGCTCTTCCCTGAGAACTCACAGCTCCGGCTCCCCCTTCTGACTGCCCAGACTTCGGGTTTCCCAGGGCCACGTGTTCAAGAGAGGCACCTGATTGGCCGTGGTCTGATTTTTTTTTGGTTTCTTTTTTTTTTTTTTTGGCTGCGTTGGATCTTCGTTGCTGCATGCGAGCTTTCTCTAGTTGCGGCGAGCAGGGGCTACTCTTCGTTGTGGTGCGCGGGCTTCTCATTGCAGTGGTTTCTCTTGTTGTGGAGCACGGGCTCTAGGCACGTGGGCTTCAGTAGTTGTGACGCGCAGGCTCAGTAGTTGTGGCTCGTGGGCTTAGTCGCTCCGTGGCATGTGGGATCTCCCCGGACCAGGGCTCGAACCTGTGTCCCCTGCATCGGCAGGCGGATTCTTAACCACTGCGCCACCAGGGAAGCCTGGCCATGGTGTGATTTTGTGCCATGTCACAAGGTCAGAGGTCGCCAGCCAGCCTGTAGATTGGCTGCCCGTGGGCCATGTTTCCACCGTGGTTGTCAGCTGTGACTGGGGGGTCTTAGCGACAAAGCATGCCACTGCCCCTGGGCATGGGCTGTGGGTGGGCAACTTTGCTCAGCCGTGGGCCAGGCAGGCAGTACTAGGCATCCCTTGTCCGGTAGACATCCCTGCTTTTGTACAGACTAGAAGAGAACACCCGCTGTGGGCTGATGAATTGGAAAAGGGTGGCTCCTCTGGGCAAACACAACCCCTGGACATACAGCTTGGGGGGCAGCTCTGTGGAAAGAAAACTGTGCCCCTCCTTCTGAGGGAACTAAATGTGCTTAGAGGAAAGGCACAGCTTTGAGAGCCAACGGGGGCACACGCCTGAACGCGTGGACCCCACCTGCATGTCTACACAGGCTCGCAGAGTTGGGTACAAGTGAGAGGCAGGCTCCCCTGACCGGAGTGCAGGCCATGCTCCTGGACCACCACAGACCAGGAAGCCTGCCCCCCAACTTTGGGACCATGGTCTGTCCCGACATTGGCCTCCGCCAAGCACCATACTGCAGGCTCCAGGTATGAGGGGGAATCCACTTCTTGGGGCCGCTTGTGGGCTGGCGAACAAGTTGGCCTCCTGCTGCAGGTGTCTGAAGCTGCTTCGAGGGCAGAGGGAGGCATCTGAATGTCCCCACCCCAGCCGTCTCTTTCTTGGTGGCCCATGGACAGCAGGAGCTTGGGCTTTCAAGACTGTAGGCTGCCTCCCCCAAAACCTCTTTGCTAATAAGCGCCCATATTCTCCTCCCTGACCGTTCAGGCGAGGTGGGCTCTGGCATCTGCCCCCAGCCCCTGGCCGTCCCTTCTTAGTGCTCAATGCTCCCGCGTGGCTCGCTCAGCCTCGGCTGCTTTGCTGGACCGTGAGGGTAGTGCGGCAAGAATGGGGTCTGCTGTGAGCATAGCACACCGTGGGTGCTCAGGAGGTGTCTTGGGAATGAGTGAATGAATGAGTGAATGAACAAACGAGCAAACGAACAAATGCCCTGGTCAGACCAGCCCTCTCACTATCCTGTCGTCCTCATCACCCTTTGTGCCTGCTCTGGTCACCAGCCCCAAGTCCACCCATCTGTTGGTTCCCAGCTCACTGACGACCTTTCTTGGAACTTTTTCCTGGCTTCCTCCCCACTGGCCCCGGCATAGACATCCCTCTCCCCGCGGCTCTGCTGGAGGCCGCCCTCCTTATGCTGCATGACTTCCCACTGAATTGTGGCCACACCTGTAACGTTCACCGATGTGTAAGCGGGTTACTTTGGGGCTCCTGGTCACCAAGGTGGCTGAGTCTTTGGGACCTGGTCTCGAACCTCCCACAGGCCTCCCAGGGCATCGTGCTCAGGGCTGAATGCAGGCAATATGGGCAAAGCCAGCTTGTCGATCGAAGTGAGGACGTGATGGTGGCTGGGCAGCCAGGGGTCTCGGAGCAGGTCGCTGTACTACCATGTACTTGCTTGGCCAAATCACACGACTTCCAGACCTCTTCCCCCTTGGGGAACTGGGGCTACAGCTGTCTCAATCGTGCCTCCCTAGCCTGGGGGTTTTAGAGATTGAAGCACCCAGCAGTGCCGGCATTAGCAGACGTTAGAACACCGCAGTTATGTGCTGGGATTGGGCTGGGGGTCCCAGCTTCAGCCTCATTTCAGAGTCCCGGTGGTCAGCAAGAGGGGTGTTGGCGTGAGTATCGTCCGAGACCTTCAGTTTGTCTTGTCTCTCCTGGCATCCCTGTATCGTAGCAGAGTAACACTAAATGTAGCTATTACTACAGGTGTTCCTTTCAGATCTGCAGATTTCTGAGTTCGTCCAGCCATCCATTCCATTTTTCACTCTTTTACTCATCCTCTAGGTGTTCATTAAGCCCCTGCTGTGTGCAGGGCCCTGTGCTAAGCCACACTTTCCAGACGATTCCACGGGCCCCTGCTAGGATGACTCCTCAGAACAGGCAAACGGGGCCCTTGCTCCCCTCGTCTCCTGCGCTCCTTATGCTCAGTTTCTTGGCATCTGACATGGTTCTTCCTCAGGATGAGGGACCTTGATATCTCTTTGCCTTGCCAGGGTTGTCCCTTTGGCCCCGCAAGGCCACTAAAGCCAATGTCTGGGGGGCTCCCAGGGAGCAGGTCTGAGTCCCGCCTCTTGGGTCATGACCAGGCTTGGGCAAGCCAGGCAAGGAAGTAAGTTGGGAGATTCGGACTCTCCCAGCGCCCACAGAATCGCCTCCGTGTCCACACACCTCTGGCCTTCCTCCCTGCCTCCAGACTTGAAAGTTTACCGCGTCCCTTGCACAGCTTCCCATACACCCTAAGCCTGATTTTTTTCAGGCTTCTAATCCGCTTCCGTGCCTTGATCTGGGCCCTCCATGTCCCTTTACAGTGTGGAGCCCTGATTTAACGCAGCACTTTCCCGGCCAGGCCAGGGTAGAGGAGCGCCATGGCCTGATCGGTCCCCCAGGCCGGAGGACCCCGGAGTCCCCCATCCCCGGCCCCGCCTCTGCTGGCCCGGCGCCTCCATCCGGACCCTCGCCCACTCTCCCTCACTCCCCCTTTTTATCTGCAGCTCCCAGCGTGTTACGCCTCCCTCTATCAGTGTATCAGGTCAGCACGCCTCGTCTAAAGTGTATATATTACCTAATAAAATCCTTCTTATTTGGGATTATTGCATCAAATTTTAATTTCCTCACTCGAGCAACAGCATGTCGGCCTGCCCGTCAGTGAAGGACCGATAGAAGGTGAGAAGAGCGGATAAACTGCACAAATTACTGCCAG
This sequence comes from Lipotes vexillifer, assembly GCF_000442215.2. Lineage (NCBI taxonomy): Eukaryota > Metazoa > Chordata > Mammalia > Artiodactyla > Lipotidae > Lipotes > Lipotes vexillifer. Next base: position 1,807,496 of record NW_006781396.1, on the reverse strand, counting down.
CCGATGCCTATCAGCCCTTTGACTGGAATTGACTGGAATTAAGGACTGAGAAATAGGATTTTCTGCCTCAGAATCTGCTGTGGCAGCTCCTGTCGGAAGTCTCTTCTGGCCCCCATCGGCTGCCTCCCCCCAGGGGCGCCTCCCACTCCGGAAGCAAACTGCATGTCATCCTTTCAAGTCCTTAATCCTGTCATGGAAATGGGGGAGGGGCGTGGTGCTGGGCCTGCGGAGAAAGAGGTAGACGGGGCCCCTGAAGCTCCAGCTTCAGCCGCTCCCCTGGCCAGCCTCTTTGGAGGGAGGCAGCCACAGAAGGGAGAGTCATGTCCCTTCTAGAGCAGTCCCAGCTCCTCTCAGCTCTGCCCCGACTTCCCTACTGGTACCCAGGCCTCAGAGGCTGGGGCTGCCTGGCACCCTCACTCACCCCCTCACCACACCTTGAGCCGCAGTCTCCCCACATGTACCCTCACTGTGAGAGGTTGTGAGAAAAAAGTGAAGGAACCTATGCGGGAGCCCAGCACAGTGCTGGGCACACAGTAGGTGCTCAACTAATGCTAGCTCTCTCTGTGAGCTCCTAGCTCGTCTCTCTATAGAATTCCCAGAAAACGTCTTCCCTCCAGGGTGGGGATTATTAACCTGGGTTCCTGCGGGGCCTGCATTTTGCTGGAATTGTTTGGAACATCACATGCATGCATAGTCTGGGAAGAGGTCTCTTAGCTTTCATCAGATGCGCACGGCGGTTCCAGGCTCCAGAGAAGAGTGACAGTCACTTTTATAGCATTTTCTGTGCACCCAGTGCTGTTTCAAGTGCTTTGCATGTATCACTTGCTGAGGTGTGGGACTGTTGTAATACCCACTTTATAGATGGGGAAACCCAAAAGGTGAGAAGTTAAGTAACTCACGCAAAGGATACAGATCCAGACAGTCTGACCAGAGTCACACCCTTAACCCCCTTGCTCTACTGATCTTCCCCCAATAAGGAGTTGGGACCCCGCAGGCCTGTGCACCTTTAGCCTCTCGGGGGAGGGGGGGGTGTGGAGGTGGGGGCCTCATTTCCCAGGAAGCCTCCTGCTTGCAGTGTGGGTTCCTATGAAGGGAAGAAGACCTGTGGCCAGGTGGGCCCCAACTCTAGCCCTTCTGTGCCTACCTACCTGCTCCCCCGGCCATGCCCTGATGCACCCCAAGCTGGGGTTCCTCTTTGGAGAGCCAGCCAGGCAGAGTGCACCCCTCTAGAGGGGCCCAGGCCCGGGACGGGCACTTCTCCATCCTCTCAGCTTTGGAAATAGTTTCAGTATATTGAAAATATAATCACTGAGACTCTGAAACAAGAGCCGTGGGTTCCCAAGAGCCCCTATTCCTCCCTGTTAATTCCTTCTCATAACATTTCCAGTCTTTGTGGCTGCACTTGTATTAAAAGCTCAGGGTTTTATTAAAAACAGATTTATTTATCCAAAAAGATGAAAACCCAAACTTTGTCAGGAGCCTTTTAGAGCGCTCTTCGTGGAAGCTCAGGTGTGGCTCTTCCTGGGGAGAGCCAGCCTCCTTGCCGTCTGGTCCTGGCTCTCCCGCTGGGCCCTCTGAGCCCTGCCCACCCAGGAGGACTCCAGGCCACCAAGGGCAGGGCTACCCATGGGGAGATTCTCACAGGGCTCTGAGGACTGAGGGTTCCTTGACCACCACCTCCCCTCTTTGCACAGCCAGCACTGGCCCCCTTCCCGTCCTCCCGAGGCTCACTAACCACTCCAGGCCCTGGTTGTACGCCTGCAAGCGTGCAGCTGCCTCTTGAGGTTTGTTGTTTAGCGACTGTCTGGAATGGTGCTTTGGTAGGCAATGGGCCCAGCTGACCTGGTAGGCCAGTCCCTGCCCTCAGCAGGCCAGGGGCGGCCAGGGGACCCTCATGCTGGAACACATGTGAGACTCAGATTGGATGGGGCTGTAAAAGAGGGAGCTGACCCTGTGTTGAGAAAGCCCTTCCTGGCAGCTGGAGCCTCAGACCAGAGTCCTGGGCTCTCAGGCCTGGGGACAAATCCAGGCCTCTCTTGTGTAAGGAGTGACACCAGGAAAGGCATACCCCCCAAAAGACGCCCCCTGGAGTGCCGGGGGGAGCCGTTTGTGTAGACCCTTCAGATCTAATGCAGCGCTTCCCAGATGACCTCCCACGTACCCCTGGGGTCTGAGGCTGTTAAGATGTTACACAAAAAGAATCTGTCTTCAGCTCAGAAAACGGGGGAGAACAAAGGTTAACAGATTTCTTTACCGCTTTACTACTACTGGGAGCCTTTACCACATTAAAGCCCATTGTGCCTCTCCAAGGGAGGGACAGGGAATGTATGTTTTCCCATATTTGGCATGAATTAATACATGTAAAGCGCTTACACTAGTGCGTGGTACATAGCCACAACTTTCATAAATGACAGTTATCGTTATAATAACGACCTGTTACAGAAGCAGCATCCAAGAGCGTTTTGGAGCCAGAGTACCTGACCCTGAATCCTGGCCTCACCATTCCCTCTTTGCGGTGGGGACCTTGGAAAGGCCACTTAACTCGTGGTGCTCAGTTTCCTCATCTGTAAAATGGGGCTGTCTCCCGGGGTAGTTGAGAGGGTGAAATGAGTTAATACATAAAAAGCGTTCGGCGCAGCGCCAGGCACATAGTGAGTGCTAGAGAAGGGCCGCTTCACACTCTCTCACACAGCTCAGGTCCTCAGAACCCACTTCGAGAGATGCGTCTTTAATGGCATCTTTCTCTGACTTTGTCTGTTTCCCCCATGGGCTCTAACTAGAGCTCCTGGGTGGCGGGGAAGTGCAAAGGAAGGAGCCAGACCTGCTTTCTGTGTGGCCTTCACCTCTGCGCTGTGTCCATTTGTCTGCTGGAGACGTTTCCCCTGCAACATTCTCACCTTCCCTCAGCCAAACCTGGGGGCGTTCAGGATTGCTGCACACCTGGGCTCAGGAGAGGCTGGAGTGACAGCCTGGGCCAGAATCTCAGGCAGGCATGGCTGGTGTGATAGGGCCTGGAGAGCAAAGTGAACATCGCCCTGGGTGAGGGGCGACTCAGCAAGTGGTGGTGGTGGCGAAATTGGGATCCAATCATTTGTACGTTCATTTATTCAATCAGTTGGCCAATCAATTGATATTTGAGTGTGCCCATTATATGCCAGCATCTGTTCCTAGTGAGTCTTACGCTTCCAAACCCCTGCCGGTGCTGTGTCTTTTTTTGTTTTAATTAATTAATTAAGTTTTGGCTGCGTTGGGTCTTCGTTGCTGTGCGCAGTCTTTCTCTAGTTGTGGCAAGCAGAGGCTACTCTTCTTTGCGGTGCACGGGCTTCTCATTGTGGTGGGTTTTCTCGTTGCAGAGCACGGGCTCTAGGCGCGCGGGCTTCAGTAGTTGTGGCGCACAGGCTTAGTCACTCTGTGGCATGTGGAATCTTCCCGGACCAGGGCTCAAACCTGTGTCCCCTGCGTTGGCAGGCAGATTCTTAACCACTGCACCACTAGGGAAGCCCCCCGGTGTTGTGTCTTTTGCCTGGAGCACTTCCTTTTTGTTTTCTCTCTCTGGCAAACTCCTACTCACTCTTCATGACCCATCCTAAATGTCACCGTCTGTACAACCCTTTCCTCCAGGTGCACTTGTACACTCTGGGGTACATATGCGCATCTAAGCAACCTCATATCTGTATAGCAGTGTCTGTGCATATTGTGTGCTCCCCCAAAGCAGGGGTCCCTGAATCCCCATTGTGGGAGTCCCAGCCCCTAGCCCCTTCTCCCCCAGTGCTGCAGGGAGAATGAATGGGGTGTGGGGCAGAGCCATGTGAGGCAGGAGCTGCCGGTTGTAGTGCTGGATGGGGCATGGTTCAGAGGACCATGGTGGCCTCCGTGGTTGTCACAGTCATCCCTGGGGATACTCATTTTCAGGATTTATGATGCTTTCATTCACAGAGTAGTTGATTCATGATCTTCTCCTTTACTCCGGCCTTAGTGAAAACTGAGTTGTTGTTGTTATTCATATTAAGGTGGGGAAAAACAGACCAGAGGGGTGCAGCAAACTTCCTGAGGTCACACAGCACTGATGTGAGATAGAGACCAGACCTCTTGTCCTCCTGCCGGATGCTCCTCCATCAGCTCTTCTTCCCTGGGTGTTTCATCTGAATGAGGGGAGATGGGGAGGGGAAGGGGGAGCAAGAGAATCAGCAAGGTTGGGCCTCTGCAGTGGGCATGGAGGTGTTTGCCCGGGGGCCTCAGCGTATGTCCCAGGGATGATGGCCTGTGTACTCGGTACCTGCTTCCTAGGCTGGCCAGGAAGTCCCCATGGGGAGGGAAGCTGTGGGTGCCAGGACAGCTACAAAGAAGAACAGCAGCCTGGGGGCTGGGCGGCCAAACTCAAGTCCTTTCTCTTTCCCACCCAGGGCACGACGGTGCGTGTTATCACCGCCATCGACCAGGATAAAGGACGTCCCCGGGGGATTGGCTACACCATCATCTCAGGTAAGGCCTGGGCTGCCCTGGTCCCCCACCCCGACTCAAGAAGAGCCGCATTAGGAGTGTCAGGCTCTGCAGGACAGTGGAGAGATCTGTGGCCACGTGGGACAGTGACATGAAGGGACCTGCCCCCAGGGACAACCTTGGCCAAAGGACCCAGGCAGGGAACTGACCCGGCTAGAGGAGGGAGGAGCAGGGGAGGGGAAAAGGAGCTTGGAACGGAGGCTTAGGTGCCTGGGGCTGCTGGGTGGTGTTGGAAGGCAGGAGTGTGCGCCGCTGTCCGAGGTCTCAGGCTTCTGGGCACTTTGGGGCTCTGAGCCCAGGTCATTGGTGACTCTTACCAGTGCTCTGGGATTTTCTTTGTTTTTCTTTACTCACTTGATGAAAAGATGGCAGCTGTTACATCACTTTAGAACTAATACAGCTGCAACTTTGGCTGATTTCATGCTCCTTTCACATTTCTGACCCTTAGAAAGTCATGTCTCGTTTGGAATGTTGCAGGGAGGCCCATAAGCCCTCCTTCCCCACCCAGTCTCTTGGTTGAGCAGAATAGTGACTGAATGCAAAGAGGGTTCTGGTTGATGGGACCCCCTCACCCCACGACCCCACCCAAAGACTAACAAAGCAGCAGCTCCTTGGCTGTCTTGGGACTAGGTGGCTTTGGAGCAAGGCGGCTGGGGAGAGGTCCAGGAGAAACTGCTCACTCACTCACACACTCCAGACCTGTCCCTGTTCTCCCGCCCCCACCCACACCCCACACGTGGCCTCCCTGCCCAACCCGCTGGTGAGTGAACAGGCAGCCTGGTGCATCTGGGCAGGCCAGACTGATGGCCAGGAGGATGGCAGGCCACCAGGCCAGTGTCCACCCCATCGCCCCTCCCTACCACACTGCCAAGAATAGAGTGGCATTTTGGGGGCATTTTCTCCCTGAAGCTCAAAAGGCACCAATGTGTGTAGTGATCAAGAACATGGATGGAGTCTCCTGAGCATCCTGCCTGGGGTGGATCTCCATACCTCAGTTTCTCATCCATAAAATGGGAGCAATAAGTGTATCTACCTTAGGTGGTTCAAAAGTCAGAAGACTTACTATATGTAAAGAGCCTAATTAACGTATGTAAAGTACGTTATAAGTGTTAGCTGTTACTATTATTTCTGCTAGCATCTAATAATACCTTCCGGATGTTGAGGGTTAGCTGGTGTGAGGGAGACCCCTCACATCCTCGGAATGCAGGAAATCAGGGCATTATGGGCTTCCTGTGACCTACAGCTTCTAGCATAACTATTACTGTGCTTCTAAGCCCAGGGGACCCCAGGACCCAGAGCGAATGTCAGACCAGCTCATGTGGTCAGTAACAGCAGTGTGGGTTTGGGCCTCTGCTCCCCGCACCCCATTTCCTCCCCATTCTGATGCCCAGGACAGGACTCAACAAGAGTAAAGCCCAATATGTACTTGTAGAATGAATGAATGAACATCACTCTAGAGTAATGGGTATTCAAATTCCAGTATGCCCAAGAATCACCTGGGGCTCCTACCAAAAATGCAGAGTCCTTGGCATGCATGAAGATTCTCATTCTGTAGGACTGGGGTGCAACCCAGGAAAGGTCCTTTCTCCCAGTGCTCCAGAGGCAGGTGGCCCTTAGGCCAGGATATGGAAAAGGAGGTCCTAGGAAGGAAGCCATTCTGTAGGAAGGCAGAGTCCTCCTGGGAATTAGCGGGCCCTCTCCTGGTGAGCAGAGGAGACGGGAGGCCCATGCTGATACTGGTATCCTTCATGAGTTTGTCAAATTGGGAAGCAAAGCAAGTGCCTCCCAGTGACAGGGGGCTTGTGCTGGAGATCTGAGGGAACACCGGTGAGCCCCAAGGGTGATGGAGTTGGGGGCCTAGTATGAGGCGGCAGCATGAGCGGGATACCTGGCTGGGTAAGGCATTGTCTCCTCATCTCATTGACTCTGGGCTGCTTCCAGACATACTCCTAGGTGGGGGTGGGGAGCAGGGAGCCAGGGCCTGGCCTGAGGTCATGGCCAGACTGGAAATAATGCCTGCAGTGACACTGGGAGGCCATCCTCCAGGGCATTGGTCCATTTCAGGCCCGTGCTGGGTGCCAGGCCACCAGCCCCAGGCCCTCAGGTCCTCTCTAACCTTCAGAGATGGCCCCAGTCACCCCTTTCCTCTGGAGCAGGAGGCTGCAGGGCAGAGCTGCTTTGGTATCTGGGCTGGGCTCTGAAGCTTAGAGTCTGGGGGCAATTGCCTGAGACAGCATCCTGTGAGATTTCCAGAGGCACGCTCTCCTGGGCCAGGTTCCCAAGTGCAAACAACAGGACGACGAGGGAGACCCAGGATGTGAAACGACAGGTAGGGGATGTGTGTGAAGGTGGGGGCAGGAGGCAGAAAGTTCTGGAAGGCCTGGGACACTTAGCATAGTTTTATAGGATTCCCGTTGCCAGCACAGATGTGCCTTGAGAGCTTTTAGAAAGGATGACAAATGGGTTTTCTCATACCTGCCAACTTCGATTGATTGGTAATGGCTGCCTGAAGAGGACCAGGAAGCCAAGCAGGCTCGGTGCAGTAATCAGTTGGTAGAGTCTGCCATGGGTGTGGAAATGGAGGGGGCAGCCCTGCGGCAGATGTCTGCCATCCTGCGTGAGGTAGCACTTGGATCACATTCGCAGGGTGGCCACGATGGTCTTCATTGTCATGGGTATTTGTCACCACGAGACCGCACCCAAATCCTTTTCAGACAGCTTGAGGAAAGGGCAGTCCTCTTTCTTCCCCTGCCATCCTGAGCACCTGGCTCCCCTGCCTGCCCTTCTCCCCAGGCCTGGGCCGGTGTGGACTCCCTGTGAGCCAGCCTCAGCCCAAGCCCAAGCAGGCAGGCAGGCAGGAGGGCACAGTCCCCAGGGGGACAGGTGGACAGAGCCTAGGATTTGGCCTCTTCTCTACATCCCCCAGCCGGCCAGCGTAGACACTGCTGCAAAGAACATTGTCTGCCGAGGGCCTGGCCTCACACACCTGCCTCTCCCGGGGTGTTAAGTCGCAGCCCTCTCCCAGGTGGCTTAGCCGGTGCCTGTTTGGCTTGAAGCAAGAAGAAGGGATGCCCTGCCCGGGCCCCTTCATGCTGACTGCCCACGCTGGCCCTGAGTGCCAGTGTGGGAGCCTGCTCCAGCCCAGGTGCTCTGGAACCATTTTCATTAGAAAGAAAGAACTGAGGGCCTCAGGGTCTCCTGGAGCTGGGTGCGAGTCCTGAGGGCACTGTGGGTGACCGAGTCTCCAGGCACCTCCAGAGCCTGGGCAGGTGGTCTGCCTCGGACACAGGCCTGAGCCCACAGTGATCCATGGCACAAGGTTAACCTGCCCAGCTCCCTGAGGCCCTGTCCCACTCCGGGCTGTTTATCATCCCTGCAGCTGGGGGGATTTATGTCCACACACCAGTGCTTTCCCCATTACTAATGACCCCTCTGTTTTGCCAAGAACAAAGAGGCCTTCAGAGGTAAGTTATGGCTCCATTGCCATCATTTGTTCTCAGCCTCTTGTGGCCAAACTATGACCAAAGAAGGACAAGGTTTTTGCCCAGAGAGGACCTGGCACGGGCCCCATCGCTCCCTCAGCCTGTGCCTGCCCTGCCACTCACCAAGGGCATCACTTCTTCCAGGACCTGACCTCTGGAGCTCTGCGGGCTCCTATCCCCAGTGGCCAGCCCAGCCTGTGGTCTGAGCAGACACCCTCCTCTACCAGATGGAGGTAGTCCTGCTTCAAGGGGCAGCTGCCCTGCAGAGCGCTGGACTTGGAGTCCAGAATTGTCAGTTTGAGACCCAGCACCTCCACCTGCCGCAGGGTGTCCAGCCAAGGCGTTTGGCCCTCTTAACCCCATAATCCTCATTCACGGAATGGAGATAATAACTCCTGTGGCAGATGAGATGATGCCGGAGAGACTCTAAAGGGCCATAAAATATTAAGCATTATTGTCAAAGAAAGATCAGGACCAGGGGTCCTTGGGACTCCTAGTCATTCACTTTCTCCTTAATTCATTTAAGTATAGAGAAGTAAGTGGTTGAGAGCGCAGGCTTTAGGGCCGTGTCCAGGGTGGTGACTGCTAGCTGTGCTGGCCAATACGGTTGCCCGTGTGGCACTGGAGCACCTGAAATGTGGCCAGTCTGATTTGAGCTGTGCTGTAAAGATAACACACAGGATTTTGAAGACTTAGTATGAAAAACAGATTGTAAAATATCTCAGTAATGTCTTGCATTGATGACATGTTGAAATGGTATATTCAATGTACTGGGTTATAGATAGCATACTATTTTTTTTTTTTTAAAGGGCTTCAAATGCTTGGCTTATTTATTTATTTGTTTGTTTATTTATTTATTTATTATTTATTTATGGCTGTGTTGGGTCTCCGTTTCTGTGCGAGGGCTTTCTCTAGTTGTGGCAAGCAGGGGCCACTCTTCATCGCGGTGCGCGGGCCTCTCTTGTTGCGGAGCACAGGCTCCAGACGCGCAGGCTCAGTAGTTGTGGCTCACGGGCGTAGTTGCTCCGCAGCATGTGGGATCTTCCCAGACCAGGGCTCGAACCCGTGTCCCCTGCATTAGCAGGCAGATCCTCAACCACTGTGCCGCCAGGGAAGCCCAAGATAACATACTATTAAAATTAACTTTACCTATTTATTTTTTCATTTAATGCGGCTACTAGCAATTTTCAAATAGCACATATGGCTCGCGTTCTATTTCAATAAGCAGCTCTATTGCAGAGGTAGACCGCCTTGGCTTGCCTTTACCGCTGACCAGCTATGTAACCTTCTGAACGTCAGTTTTCCAGTCTGTAAAGTGGAGGTAATAATAACCCATGTCTCACAGGGATGCTATGAGGATTCAGTGAGCTAAGACGCGTAAGCACTTAGCAGAGCACCTGAATTTGTAGTTAGTGCTCAACAAATGGGGACTCTTAATATCCACCCACAGTGGGTTGAGGGTCTTCTCTGCGCGAATGTCCTGAGAGCTGGTGGGGCCCGAATCACTGTCTCAGCCTCAGGAACCTGCAGGCAGTCAGGGGGACAGGCTGCAATGCCTCGGTGGAACACTGTGGAGACCAGCAGGGGCTGTGCTGATAATTGTTAACATGGAACAATGGCTCCTTGGGGGGTCCACTAGACAGTTCTTTCTCCTGTTGTGTATATTCAAAAATATCTGTCATAAAAAGTGAGAAAGAATCCGTGGGAGGGGGTTGCCTCCCCAGCCGTCACTGGGAGGGGAGGCTCAAGGAGGAGAGATCATCTAAGCCAGCCCTGACTGATGAGCAGGAACCAGCCGGGAAGTGTGGAGGGAGGGTCTGTTGCAGGCAGAGGAACAGCAGAGTACCAAGATCCCCGAGCAGGAGAGCGTGCAGCCCGATCTTGGCGCTGCAGTAATTGAGCGTGGCTGAGCTCAGCACGTGAGGGAGGCTGTGGGGGAGGAGGCCACAGCGGGAGGCAGGGCCAGCCACGCAGGGTGTGGAATGCCCAGCCCGGGAGAAAGCCAGGCCCTGGTCCAGAGGGCAGTGGGGAGCCAGGTCAGCAGGGGAGGGACGTGGTCGGGGTTGCGCTATGAGAAGCTCACAGTGGGTTGGAGGAGGGCAGGTAGAAGCAAGCAGGTCAACAGGGAGGCATTTTTATTTTCCATAAATAGTGGACTGATGAATTCTGTCATTTCACTCTCTCCTTCCTGTAATTGACACTAAACAAAGCCTTCTCCAGTACCCGAAGGCCCTCACCACCCTGGGGTGTAAGGATTTGGTGAAGGAGCCCAAGCTAGCACTTTCCACCACTTTCTGCATTACAGCGCCATCTCAGCCCAGACACCACTTTCCAGACTGAAGAGGTCTAACCTCTCTCATCATCCCTTTCCCTATCTGAGCCCTGCTTCCCTGGGCCTCCCGCAGTTCTGCAATATCCCCCAGGGTGAGGGGAGGGGAACCCCATTTGTTGGGTGCCTGCTGTGTGCCAGGCACTGGCTGGACCCGTTTATCCCTCACAATAGTGTATGAGGGAGACATTATTACTCCACTTTATAGGCATGTAGAGCAAGGCTCAGGGACTTTTATAGACTGACCAAGGGTCACAGCTACAAAGCAGAAGAGCAGGGATTTGAACCCAAGTCTCTTGGGTTCCAGAATATGGCCAATTTGCATGATGACACTGGCTCTCCAAGTGTTGTCTCCAGATCAGCTTCACCTGGGAACTATATTAGTAATGAAAATTTTTTTACCCCACCCTAAACCTGAATTAGAAACTCCAGGGGGTGGGGCCCAGGTGATGCTGATGTCGCTGGTCTGGGGATCACCCTTTGAGAAGCTCTGGTCTAGAAGAGCATGTGTCATCAACAAGATAATGTCACCCGCAAGGGGGCAAAAATTTATTCTGAGAGGTAAAACATATCTTACTTCTTTTATGTGTAAGGCACAGATTTACATATGTTATATCTGTGGTATTAAAATTTCATGCAGCTTGGGGGAGCAGTTAGGAAAAATGTTTCAAATGGCTAGGGAGGTTGGAGGGACATGCGATAATGAAACACAGGTTGAGAAATGCTGGCCTAGAATGAAGAATAGGTGCACAGTATCAGGGCTGAAAGCCCTCAGTCCCAGCTTGAAAGGCAGTGGCCTCACCACTGGGTCACACTGGCGGACTTGCCCAGGTTGGTTAGTGAAGGACAAAGCTCTCACTCGCCCCTCGCTGGATTTCACTTTCGATGCTACCAAGTGAGGCAGTTCCTTGAAAATACATTGAGCGCTTTGAAATGAAAGCTGTGTGTGTGTGTGTGTGTGTGTGTGTGTGTGTGTGTGTGTGTGTGTGTGGAGAGAGAGAGAGAGAGAGAGAGAGAGAGAGAGGAAGTATAAGCAGTCAGACTTGCCCAAGCCCACACCCCCACAGATGCCAATGACTAAATCGGGCCCCTGGCCATGGCCTAGTGGGGGACAGCTATCACAGGAGACCATCATCTGAATCACTTCAAAGCCCTTGTGATTAAGCTGCTTGGCGTGTTTCTCCCCCTAAGAAGTAAAAACTCAGGAAAAGCAGATCTGCTTTGGAAGTCTGAATTGCACACCAAAGCCCCTGGCTTGGAGTGCACAGTGGGTGCCTGGAAGCCCCAGAAACCTCAGGGCATCTGGCCAGGCATAGTGGGGAACGGATGGAGCCAAGAGGGAGCCAGGGAGGAGTCAGGGCAGATCAGAGACAAGTGGTGGGGCCATTTGGTGGAGGGCATACAAGGCAAAAGACATGGGTGCTTGAGCATGGCTGGGGGTGGGAGGGTCATCAGAAGATTTATCTCATAGGAGTTCTGGATGATCGGAACAGGAAGCACTGGAATGAGGGTGATCTACTAACTGGTTACTGCATCAGTCTAGGGGAGGACTGGGCGGTGTTGTGAAGATGTACAGGAGGGAAGTCAGCAAGTTGATATAGTGAAAATATGGTGCAGGAAAAGGGGGAGACAAAGAATCTTCTAACCTCTAAGGGGTTCCTGGTGGTAGCCTAGGCAGAAAGGAACACATTCATAAGGAAAGCTGATCTGCTTACACCTATGACTGCCACACTGGACCCGTGTCAGCACGTGTACCAGATCTCCCCCATCCCATACCAAGGCAGACATCACTAATTGATCACGGCACACTTTCCCACTGAGCCTGAATGGGCCTCCGAGCCTCCATCAGCCACTGGTAGTTGACAGGCGTTCTCTTGAGAGCTGGAATGAATGTGCCATCCAAGGTTTATCCAGTTTGCATCCCATGGCTCTCTTCTTTCAACAATATTTAGGGACAGTGCCTCTGACTTTTTAAAAATTTGATTAAACATATATTATTTCCAGTTCTCTCCCACCACATACCAAAACAACAACAATAGGTCACACTAACACTAAATTCCTCCTGATGAACCACGGGAGAGCCCGCACTTCCTTCTCCCTCCTCTCTCCCGGGGTACGCTTCTCCTTCGCTCCTGCTACCCACACTCTTCTGTGCCCCACCTTTGTCATAAACCTGAGTCCTTGTTGTTCTCTCCTTTACTGAGGCCCTGCACGCTCTTTGTCAGTAGCTGTGCCTTGCCCCTTGCCTCTTTCCCATGAATCAAACTGGTCAGTGGGCTTTGAAGAGGTTTCACCGCCATGGTCTGAGACCCTCCCTTTCTGCTTCTCCTCTTCCCCACACCCTCCTCATGGGCAGGAGTCTCTGACCCTTGCTCGGGACACTATAGAGCCTCCTGTGGGCCCCATGTACTGTGCGAGCACGCCCAGGACCTCCCACTGAGGCCCAAGCAGCACCTCGATTCCGCCTCCACAGCTGGGCAGGGGATGGCCCTCAACTCAGCTCAGAACCCACTTCTCTCCAGGCCTGGAGTCTGGCAGACCAGTCGTGGCTGGAGGCTGCTTTCGGGGGCCGGGGCTCATTCTACTTCATGCCTAGTGGTTGCTTTGGTGGGAGGTTCTAGTCTGGTTTCCCCAGGTCAACAGGTATTTGTCTTTTTAAAAATTTGGCTCATTTCCAGTTTTTCCTCATCTCTAAATAACTGCTTTTTATTGAACTGCTGGGGGCTTGAGATCCTTGGAGGGTTGTGAAATTAGCCGGCATTTGTTTTGCATTCTCTTTCTTTATCTTGGCACACTTCAGGCACACAGAACTGCTTTGGCCATCGTCCTTGGCTCACGGACAGCACTGGTCCACTTTGGTTTCATTATTAATTTTTAATAATATTGTGGACACCCGTGAACCCACCAACCAACCCAAGAGCTAAACCATCATGCATACCTCACATACCTGTGTTCCTCCTCCAGTCCATCCCCTGCCGCCCCATCCCATAGCTGTCTCTTTCAATCTTGCATTTTTTCATTCCTCTGCTTTTGAAAAATATTTTGTCACATTGCATATTGCTTGCATTTAGTTGTCTTTGAACTTTATTTAAAAAGTATCATACACAGTCTCCTGGGACTTGTGTTTTCTTTTCAATATGATATAGCCAAGATCCATCCATAGTTTTTTTTGACGTGGATGTTATTTGTTCATTTTCATTACTCTGTATTACTTCGTCATGTGAAACTATCACAGGTCATCCATTGTCTTGTCGAATGGTGTATACACTGATTTTTGTTATTACAAGCCATGCTGCTCTAACGTCTTGTATATCTCTCTCTCTGAACTTGTGGGAGAGTTTGCCTTGGGCTACATACATCCTCTCTCACCCTCACCCTAACCCCAGAAGGCGGCTGGCCAGAGCCATTTTACAGATAAGGAAACTAGACCCACAGAGCTCACGAGACGCGCTTAGGGTCCCACAGTGCATAAGTGGGGGACACAGGATTCAAACCCAGACCTTCATGCTTCCAAAACCCACATTCTTTTTGCTATCTCTTACTGTTCTGCCTGGGAAACCAAGTGATTCATGTCAACCCGCATGCCGGACTGGAATCCTAGGATTCATTCATTCATTCATTCAGTTAACCAGTGGATATTAATTGAGTGCCTGCTGTGTGCCAGGCTCCGTGCCAGACCCCGGGGACCAACCGTGAAGGGAAGGTCGCTGTCACTGTGCCCACAGAGCTCACATTCTAGTGAGGAAGAGAGAACTAAATATCAGCAAAGGCAGTGTCTCCTGGCCATGTTAAGTATTGGGAAGAAAATACCAGCATGAGGAGCAGGTAACTGGGGCGAGGGGCCACTTAGGAAGGGGGGTCAGGAAGGCTGGACAAGGGGCATGTCAGCCGCCTACCTCAGCCTCCCCAGGCTGTGGGCTTGGGAGGGGATCTCGTCCTCCCACCTCAGAAAAGCTCTCAAATATCTCTGGGGGAGCTTTGAACCTGCAATGAGCCCCTCTAAGCAGCTCAGATTCCCAGCTCCCTTTTTCATCTGACTCCCCGGATGACTGCTCAGCTTTGAAGGCAGCCCCCAGCTGGGGCTAATCTGAAATAAAAGTTTTTATTTATCTAGCTTGATACCTGGTGCAAGGTTAAATCATACAAGAGAAAAAGCAATAAAAGAGAAAGATTAAGTGTAAGGCGCCGTCTTAGGCATGCCCGTTTGCAATATGGTTACAAAGATATTAAGCCTGAAGTCACCCACAGCCTCACACTGCTGTTCCCTCGCCTCTCTGGGCTCTGCTCAGCCAAAACAGGAAGGAGGAGAAGAGAATGGGGTGGGGGCCGCAGGAGGGAGACACCCTGGGGTGCCCTGCAGAGAGGGTGAGCGAAGCAGATGGAGTTCTAGTGGCTCAGCCCATCAGCCACCTCCCGCCCCCACGCGGCTCTGATTCATGACTTCCTGGTGGAGCAAAAATGTTGACATCTGCACCTACGTTCCCGTCAGCATCTCCATGTCATCAGCATTTATTGTGTGCCTGCTGTGGGCCAGGCACCCGGCAGAGAGCGTGGGAGAACTCTTAGTAACAGGCCCTTCTCACAGCCAGCCTGACCCAGGTCTCAGCTGACCTGGAGCAGGTTACTTCTACTGTCTGCGCCTCAGTCTCCTCATCTGTACAATGGGAATGTTAATAGGGTTTGTCCAAAACCTTATCGTCTGGTTGATGACAAGCACATGCAAAAGATACTAGGGTTCCTCAGCGCGCAGGTGGTAATGGAGTCCCTAGAAAGGCAAATGTCACTGGCTCTTGCCTCTCCTCTCTGCCTGCGAAAACCTAAGACTACAGCTCTTGGTAAGATCCCCAAGCGTTGCAGGGGCCCCTATGGGCAGGGAGGGAGGCGGTTCCCATGTGCTGTCTAACTGACCTGGTCTTTTGCCCCTGATCCCTTGTGGGTGTCCCTTGCACAGAGCAAAGAGGGTAACTCACCTGGGCCGCTGCTGTCAACACCCTCCGTAGCCGCTGGAATGGCCCCGCATGCCCCGGACACTCCATGACCCTGGAGCCAAAGTGGATCATGGGCAGAGACAGGGGCTGCTCCTCTCCCCTACCTGCTGCTGCACTCGGGCCCCACAGCATCCCTGCTGGGCCCCTCTGTACTCCATGACCCCCCACCATATAAACAGCTCCTCCCACTCCAGCCTTCAGTTCTTGTCTTGGTGGGACCCAGACAGAGCCATGGGGATACCGTGACAGCCTCCGCACCCCCATCTCTCCTACAGAACCCATGTTTTAAAGCAATTTAAAATAGGAAAGGAAAGGGAAGGGACCTTTCTTTTAGCCCACATATCAGACACTGTGCAGGCCCAACCCACGAGTTCACCAGACAGGTCCAGTATTGGCCCCAGGGAGAACCCAGCTGCACAAGTAATTCATCAGACAAGCCTGAAGCATGGCATGTATAACAAATGCTCCAGGAGGTCAGGAAAGGGTTTGTCTTTGGGAAAGGCAGTCCTTGAGGGATGATTTAGAGAGACCATAAGGAAGGGGGCATCACCAGTCACAGGGCAGGGTGTGAACACACATTTAGGGGACCTCCTATCCAGCCCTAACACCCTCTTCCAACATGAGACTCACATTGGGAGAGCTTTGAATGCCAGAGTAAGGGGTCACAGTAACATAGTAATAGTAGCAAACACTTCGTGGATGCCTCGGACTAGATCTAAATGCTCCTCCTGCATCAACTGTTTAAATTCTCCTACTAACCCCATGAGGTAGGCACTATTGTTGTCAGCCCATTTTGCAGATGAAGAAACTGAGGCCCAGCTGCCCAAAGTCACATGGCTGGTGGGAGGAAGAGCAGGTTGGCTCCAGAGCCCACACTTTTCCAGTGCCCCTGGCCTTCCCTCCCCTTCCGCCTGCCCTGAGCACCTGATGGGACTGCCGGGCTCTGGGAGTCACTGGATCTACCTGTGGGTTTGGCTGTCTTCCTGTGCCCCTGCAGCCCTCCCTCTGCCTCTCTGTCAGGTGCTCCTCCTGAGTCAATTAACTGGCTGCCCCATTCAAATATTTGACCAATATCCTGGAAACAGAGATTTCAGGGCAGATATTTTCAGACATTGATTGAAGTGAACAAACATTCTGACACAGAAGGAATTTATTGCTCACATTTTCCTTCTGCTGGGCTGTGCTCCATTCCAGCGCCTTCAGAAGACATCTCTTTCGTGGGGGGCAGTGGGGTGGAGTCACGCTGCCTCTGTTTACTAGCTCACTGCCCCTCCCGCCCCCTCCTGCTGCCAGTGCATGAAGATGCCCCACTCTGAAGGACCACATCACTGAAAGCAGAAGCTGAAGGGCACTTCACAACAGTGTCCAGCACAGCAAGGGTTATTTTAAAGGAGCCAGTGACTGATTTTTCTTCTTAATGATGGTCGGAGTCTTAAATGTCCGGAGAGCCATTTAGTTGGGACTTAGGGAGCGCTTTGGAAAGGACGACTAGAGGTCCTGGGATGCTGTCGGTCCTTTAGAAGTTTGTAGGGACAGAAGAGTTACCGCTTCATGACTCAGCAGATGCTTAGTGAGGCGGTCTTGGCGAGCCAGCCTCCCTTCTTGGTGGTCTTGAGGAGACAGGGTCTAGAATGGAAATTGGAAATGGAAAACCATTCTGTGAGAAGCTTAAGGATTTGCTGGGGAGGTAAACGTATGAAAAGTTGCTTGTCCGTCCTAACAGCATTTGCTGAGGGACTCATGCTTGTCAGCAAGTCCTCTGGGAGATCAGAGAAAGCTGAGAGCGTTGGGGGCTGGGGCTGGGGCTGGGGCGAGGGCAGCAGCTTCACCCCAACTGACCGCTGATTCCCCAGAGAGATGATTTTAAGTGACACACGGGTGGGGCGTGAAATAACATCACATCACACGGTGAGAGGGCTATTCCCTTCTCAATTCTCTTTTAGAATTTCTATTTCTGTCAGTGTTGTCCAGCAGAAAGTCCAGTTGGGTACTCACATCTTTAACACCTCTCTACCCCTTGGCTTGTCTCCCTATTTAACAAAAGGAGAGCAGGCTGGAGCCTTCAGATGCCAAGCTGTTGCAGCTGAACTCTCACCACGTACGCTCATTTTCTCTATTTTACAGTGACTACTTATGGCCAGTGAACCGGTTCTCCATTTGTGAGATGCTTAGATAGATTCTTTTAGAATGATTCTTTAAGAGAGAAAAGGAATCAAATGAAAGAAAAATAGAAAATAATAATAATAGGAGTTGCATACACATATGGAAAAAGTTGGGAGGGTGGCATCCAAATGACTGAAGATTGGGCAGTCCTGACATCAGAGTAACTTGACCTGAACCTTTCCTTATCTGTGCAACGGGAAGGACAGTGGAGCTCCCGGGGGTTCTGAGAGTTGTATCAATACGTGTAAAGTGCTCAGAACAGCGCCCAACACCAGGCAAGAGCTCAGGAAACACCAGCCCTCTATTGGATAGAATCGTGTAAATGATACCACCTTGGAAATGGGGGAGGACTAGAGCCCCCAAGGCAGTATTATTGAGACTGAAGGATGGGTGGGTTAGGTGGGGAGGAGGGCATCCCAAGCAGGTGGGACCAACTGGAGCAAAGCCTTTGAGGAAGGACTGACTATTCATGAGATGTCTGAAGGGCAGCAGACAAGCCCACTGGGCTGTAGCGGAGGAAGGTGGAAGGTGATCTGAATGGTCTTACGGGTCAAGCTATGGAGTATTGGTTGTTCCTTTTAGGGCACCTGTGGTTCCAAGATTTCAAGTATGCTTAGGAAGCTCAGAGAAAGGGGCCTTCTGTGAGGCTGCGGGGTTCCTATAGGAATCCGGGGCAGACCCTCCTTGGAGTCAGGCCTTCCAGGATGAGGAACTGGGAGGAACTGGGACAGAGCCAGCCCTCTGGGACAGAGGGCTTGAGCCCTCTCTCCTTTCTGACAGCACTTATGTTTGTTTCCTATGGCTTCAGTAACAAACTACCACAAACTTGAGGGCTTAAAACAACAGAGGTGTTTTCTCTTATGATTCTGGAGGCCAGAGTCCAAAGTGATTTAGTTCCACAGGGCTAAAGTCAAGGTGTCAGCCAGGCTGGTTCCTTCTGGAGGTTCCAGGGGAGAATCCACCCCTTGCCTCCTCCAGCGGCTGGTGGCTGCCAGCATTCATTGGCTTGTGGCTCGAACACTCCAATCTCTTTTTTTCCCTGGCCACATTGCCTTCTCCTCTTCTGTAGTCAGATCTCCCTCTGCTTCCCTCTTTAAGGACATTTGTGATTATTTGTAGGGTCCAGCCGATAATCTCCCCATATCAAGATGCTTAACTGAATCGCGTTTGTTAACTTCCCTTTTGTTACACAAGGTAACATTCAGAGGTTCCAGGGATTAGGACCTGCGTGTCTGATGCCCATTATTTAGCCTACACAGCATCTTTCCCCTCTGAAAATTTGCCCCGCTCATGTCTCTCTTCTCCAGTGGCTGCCTCATGACCTTCCAGGATGGATCCATGCATCTACCTAGTCCATGATGGCTATATTGACCTCTCTCCATCATGGCTACTCTTGAAATGTCCTTTTGGCTTCTGCCTCAGCTGTCAACCATCTCCATTTTCTAGTTTTCCAGTTCCAAGTTTCCTAGAGGGGGTCAGATTGGCCAGCTCATCATCGCAAGCAGCGTCCACAAGCCATAGGGACCTGGCAGCCTGAGATGGTGTCATCCGGGAAGCCGGTACAGAAGCGGGCAGCAGGGCAATGAGTGGGATGAGCCCCACATCCATCTAGTACATTTTAAAAGATAGACGATAGCCCAGTGGGACAGAATAGAGCTCTTAGAACCAGACCCACATACAAACATGGTGGCATGATGAAGGTGGCACCACAAATCAATGAAGAAAAGATGACTTGTATAGTCGCTGGTGTTGGGAAAACTAGCTCACTATATGGAGAAAAATAAAGCGAGATCCCTACCATGCACTGTACACCAAGGTAGACTCCAGATGGATTAAAGACTTCAATGTGAAAGGTGAAATACAAAGCTCATAAAAGGAAACGTGGGGGTATATCTCTGTGACCTTGTAGTTGGAAAGGACTTCTTAACACCCAAGAGCACATGCCATAAGTGAAAAATTGATCATCAAAGGATTTCCAATTCCACTGAAATATATAGACAAAGTTAACAACAGATGACATGTGTGGAACAGATTTCTGCAACAATTAAAACCAACAAGGGACTAATATTTAGAATATATAAGGAATTCCTGCAAATCAATAGGAAAAAGTTGGTAAAGTCAGTAGAAAAATAAGCAAAGTATATTCACAGAATGGGACACCCCAAAGATTAGTGGATATACGTATAGGTACCAAAACTGTCTAGAAATCAGAGAAATGCAGATGGCAATTACAATGACCAATTTCTTCTTACTCACATGGGCACACGGGCCAGGTCCTCCCTCTGCCTGTTTTTGTATGATCTACAAGCTAAGAATGGATTTTAAAGATGAGTATTTTTGCAGTTGATTTGATGACAGTAAGCACTATCTTCGAACTCCACTTAAGTAAAGTATTATCCTTTGCCCCAAAATTCCATTCTTCTTACTAGTAGACCAGTGTTACAAAAAATTGTGCTCAATTATTGTTATACTTCAAATTTCATCAAAAATTTTGTGGAAATTTGTTTTCCCTCTTGTTAAATAAGTACCAACATAATGTCCTCAATTTTTCCTCTTGACCTGCAAGGTCTAAAATATTTACTATGGCCTTTCACAGAAAAGGTTTGCCAACCCCTACACTAAAGAATATCTGTATCAGTATGGAGGTTCCGTAAAAAACTACAAATAGAACTACCATACGACCCAGCAATCCCACTACTGGGCATATACCCTGAGAAAACCACAATTCAAAAAGAGTCATGGACCACAATGTTCATTGCAGCTCTGTTTACAATAGCCAGGACATGGGAGCAACCTAATTGTCCGTCAACAGATGAATGGATAAAGAAGATGTGGCACATATATACAATGGAATATTACTCAGCCATAGAAAGAAATGAAATTGAGTTATTTGTAGTGAGGTGGATGGACCTAGAGTCTGTCATGCAGGGTGAAGTAAGTCAGAAAGAGAAAAGAAATACCATATGTTATCACATATATATGGAATCTAAAAAATTTTTTTAAAAAAATGGTTCTGAAGAACCTAGGGGCAGGACAGGAATAAAGACGCAGATGTAGAGAATGGACTTGAGGACATGGGGAGGGGGAAGGGGAGGCTGGGACAAAGTGAGAGAGTGGCATGGACATATATACACTACCAAATGTAAAATAGATAGCTAGTGGGAAGGAGCCGCATAGCACAGGGAGATCAGCTCGGTGCTTTGTGACCACCTAGAGGGGTGGGATAGGGAGGGTGGGGGGGAGATGCAAGAGGGACGAGATATGGGGATATATGTATACGTATAGCTGATTCACTTTGTTATACAGCAGAAAGTAACACAACATTGTAAAGCAATTATACTCCAATGAAGATGTTTAAAAAAAAAAAACTCTGTATCAGTTAGAAGCCAGATACTATTAGATGAAATCACCATTTTTGTAGGTCAAGAATGGTCAGATGTCATCAGTTTCATAGGGTTCAACTTAATAGATGTACAGACAGCAAACTATTGTAGATAAATCTTTAAAACCTAGTGTTGAGTGATAAAAGAAATAGAATGGAATAGCATAATACCATGTCTGTAAGTTAAAAAAAAAAAAAAACGATAGCCACAGTAGATATTTAACAATAATACATGCATATACAGAGACATTTAGCAAAGCACTGGATTGGTACTTCTTTGGGAGAAGAGAAGGAGTAGGATGGCAGGTAAAGGGAAAACCCACCCAACTAATAATAACACTTACTAACATTTATTTGGTAATCACCACGTGCCTGGCACTGCTTTAAGCAGCTCATATATGAACTCATTTACTCCTCACAGCACCCCGATGATAAAGGTACTATCATTGTTGCCACTTTACTGATGAGGAAACTAAGCGCAGAGAGGTTAAGTAACTTGCCCAAGGCCACTGGGCTTATAAACATCAGAGCCAGGATTTGGACCCAAGCAGTTTGGACTCCAGTTTTGGAGATCAAATCTGGAGTCCAATAAGATGGATATAGTTCAGAGGGATGTAGATGGACCCAACAGATCTGGAGAAGCAAACTCCCCTTTTACCTAAACCCTACACCCATTCCATGCCCAGGAAATCTCTGCTGTTTCTTTCTCATCTTGCCTCTCTGGGACTCAAAGCACCTACCTCAGACACTGGCCATCCTAAAGGCACAGTGGCCAAGGAGTTAGGAGGTACGGACCCTGTCCCTAAACTGACTCAACCTGGAGTGATGGGATGTGCCACCCACAGGACAAAATGACCGACTGGCTGCTCCCTGAGAACTGGCTTCGGCATTAGTATGCTGAGGTAGCAGCTAAGGGCTTTGGATCTGATAGATCTGAGTTCAAATTCTAACTCCAAGTTCAACTGCCTGTGGGACCACAACAAATCACTTCTGTAAACTGACGTTCAAACCCCTGCCTAAAAGAGAAGGCAGTGCTTACTTAGCACAATGACTGGCACATAGTAAATGCTCAGTAAATTACTACTGTTTGCAAGTTCATTCACATCACCTAGGAGAAGTGACTGCTTTTCACTGCACCTTCTTGAAAGAAGGGTACTTGGGAAGAGCAGAGAGGAGCCTGTGTCATCCCATTTACCTGATTCGTCTGCCTGTTCCACTGTTATCCATCTTTCTGTACTCCTCCCCTCCTTCAAACCTTATCTTCCCACTCACCACCTCTGGAAGCCTTCCCTGACCACCCAACTTGCCCCGTCTGCTGAGCTGATGGGAGCAGGTTGGTCACTCCCTTTCCTTTTCTCATGGGAGGTTCATGCTCACCAACCAGATCAGCTTCCATTTGCTCTCTGACCCGCTGTCCCCCACCCTGTGCCCAGGACCGTGTCCCCTCTGGCCTGTGGCTGCCTGGTTGGCTCGGGGTCCACAAGCATCTGCCTTCTTATCTTCATTCTCTTCCTCCCCATCATGGTGATCATGGAATCCCCTGGAATCCACATGTCCACCAGGCCCCTAGGACATGAGCCTCTGAACCCCGGAGGCCTGCTTGGGCCCCATCCACATTTCCCTGGGAACCTAGAAAGCAGCCATCCTTTCCTAAGGGGCTCATGTGTTCCTGAGCAGCTGCCAGGGGCCTTCACCTAAGTAATCCATACTCAGGATGACACGGCAAGGGAGGGATGGCCTTCCCATTTCGCCCCATGAGACCATGGAAGCCGACCGGGTGTGGCCTGCCTGGGATTGCCCAAGTCACATGTGGCATGGCCACCCTTATCGCACGTCCAGGACCTTTCTGTCACACCCCAGCCACCTCCACCCAGAGGTGACCATCTAACATCCATGCTTCTACCATGAAATCCATCCCCCTCCTTATTTTTCCAGGGAGCCAAAGGCTATACCAACCGCCTTTCCTCCGTGGCCCTTGTGACTCAGAACAGCTAACTGGGGCTTGGCTGGTGTTCAGCCTGGCCCTGGGCAGCCTCCCTGTGATTAGCACTGGTGTTCCTTGGCTCCACTTGGGAGAGGAGGGAGGTTCGCACACAGTGTGGGCTCAGCAGGGAGAAGGGACCGGCCTGGGGGGAGAGCAGAAGACAGAAAGCCGCTGTGACCGCACTCCTCTTGCAGCGTAGTGAGGATGTCAGTGGAATCCCTCCCAAGGATGTCATGCCAGGCCCTCTACAGAGGTTGTATCTTATGCTGACAACAAGCTCTATCAGTGTCCGCATTTCACAGAGGAGGAAACAGACTCAGAAAGGTTATGTAACATTTAAGGTCATGCTAGACCAAGAAACGGCAGGTCTGTGTGAGTCTGAAGTCCACGTGCTTTCCACGGGCCGCAGTGCCCCACTGGGTCTTCATGAGAACCCTGTCATGTACAGACCTTGCCTATGCTGTTCCCATTTTATGGGCGGGTAGACTGAGACCGAGAGAGTTCAAGAAACTCAAGGTCATCTGGTTGGAGAAGTGGTAGACACTGAACTGGCTCCCGGTCCAGTCCTTATTCTGTCTACTGTACATAGAACTTTCCCACCCATGCTGGGAAGCCCCCCAGTTCTGGGCAGCAGGAGTGTATGTAACTAGGAGAGGAGAGGAGATACTGTTTGCCCTGGGCTGACATGAGAAACAGGTGGGAGGGGAGGCTGGGTCGCTGGAGGTCAAGAAGGCCCAAGCTGCAGAAAGTCTTGGAAGCAGGTAGACTTGGTGTGTTGGGCAGGAGGGAGCGGTGTAGGGTCTTCCAGGAGGAGTGAAGTGCTGACCTGGTATCTTAAAGTGCCCCGCTTGTGCAGCCCGCCCCGTGACCTGCCCCTCAGCCGGGGGCCCCCCACCCGCCCCCCCCCCCCGCCCGCCCCGCCCGCCACCGCCCAAGGCTCCCTCCCTCACAGATTGGGGACATTCGGCCGCTGAGATCAGGTCTTTGTTTGAAGGACAGGTAATTAATCCCACAAAGTAATCCCAGAACACCCTGGCAGATTTATGGAGATCGCCTCTGTCCCAGGAACTCTGCCTTATCATCTTTCATTTCCCAGGCAAAGCGAGTGACTTGTTATATCACAGGCTTCATGCCAATAGGAATTTCATTTAGGGGTGTTCTCCAGGTGGAGGGAGATTGATAACGCGGGCCGGGGGCAAGAGCCTGTGGCGGGGCCGGGGTCAGGGAGGGAGGGGAGCAGAACAGGCACTATTGTGCCTTCACCTGGCCCCTTGCCGATCTCTATCTTTCTCCCAAAATCAGGGGCCCAGTTCCATGGGGCTCACCTGTCACAGGGACCCAGATACCATCCAGTCCAACCCTCCCAAGTCACAGATGAGAAAACCAAGGCCCAGAGCAGCGAGGGAGGGACCTGATTCCCAGGCTCGCTCTTTCAGCTACTCTGCCCTAGCTCTCCCCACCAGCCACTCCCCACACGCCCTGCCCTGAAGCTGCCCCAGGTGCAGGAAAATGTCACTCCATCACCCGGGGGGGAGCTCCTCAAAACCCCCACGATGGACCTTGGAGCCTGCCTCCCTAGGGGGCTTTTATTGAGGAAGGGAGCAGAGGTTGGCAGTCCTGGCAGCTCACCCCCCGC
>NW_006781396.1:1774674-1783008 GCF_000442215.2 Lipotes vexillifer | reverse complement strand
CCGCCACGCAAAGAAGGGTCAGTAGAGCAAGGAAGGGGGACCTGGTCCTGGAGGTCAGGGTAGTCGCTTCTGGTCTATCGGCTCTGCCTCTAGCTTGCTGGGCAGTGTGAAGGTCCTTGTACCTTTTTGTAACACAAAGAGCTGGGGCTCATTTGATTATTCATAAATATTTGTCCAACCCCTCTCATGTATCAGCTCTGGGGACACAGCCGTGAACAAGAGAGATAAAGCTGTTGCCCTCACGGACCTCGTAGTTTAGTGAGAAAGACAGAAAATAAACAATCAAACAGATGAATGCACAAGATCATTTTAGAGAGTGACAAGGGCTTACAAGAAAATAAAACAGGGGATGGAGGTATGATGGAGAATGAGCTGCGGCCACTTAGCTGGGGTGGTGACCTTTTTGATACGGTGACATTTGAGAGGGGCCCGAGCAACAGTGGAGGAGACAGCCACGTGGAGCTATGCCGGAAGTGAGTTCCAGGAAGAGGAAACAGCATGTGCAAAGGCCCCGAGACAACAATAAGCTGTGTATATTTAAGAAACAGAAAACTGGAAAAAGAGGTTGGATGAGGCTTCGGTGTAGTGGAGAGTAGAGGATTAGGAGAAGGAAGTGTGGTCAGAGAGCTGGACAGGGACTGATCATTTAGGGGCCGAGGAGTTGGGGTTATTCCATTTGCACTGGGAAGACACTGCAGTGGAGTAACTTGATCTGCATCAGGCTTTTGAAAGATGTGCTGGCTGGAGAGTGGGCTGGAGAGGGGGCAAGAGGAGAAGCAGGGAGACCAGCTGGAAGCCCACTGGGGTGGCCAGGTGAAAGATAATCTGGAGGGTTCATCATGCGAACCATCTTGGCTGCATCCATCTGTCTGTCCAGCCGCTCACAACTCTTCCCAGCTTCTTTGGCAGCCCTTCTCCCTCGCGAGGGCCTGGTCATTGTTCTGAGCCCCCCGGGCCTCGCCTGCTCTTCCCTACCCCAGCTCATCCCTCCTGCATCTTCCCACAACTCTCTAGACAAAGCTCTCTCAGGGGCCGGCCTCAGAGCCACTCTGCCCACACCCCCTACTGCATCCATGCTCCCCCACCCCACCCTCAGAGCAGGTGGGCAGGCTGCAGGCACCCCAGAAGGGAAGGGAGGACCTGGTCACCACCCAGAGAGGGGGGGACAGTGTGGCAGCACGCAGGACCGCCCTCGCCAACTTGGCAGCCCCTTGTCGACAGGAACCAAGCCTGGTGGCGCTGGCTCCTTCCTGACACTCGCACCCAGCTCTCGGTAATTAAAGCCATAAGTCATCTTCGGACGGGGGAGCTGCAGGCTGGGGCTGCCACAGCTGGCATTGCTGGGAGGGACAGTGGGCACATCTGGGCAGTCAAAGACTGCCCTCCGTCTGGCCTGGGATGAAGGGTGTTTGGGCTCTGAGGCTCTGCTTGGTGCCAGGGGCAGTGCCAGGAGCTTCCTTCACAAACAAGGGTTTACTTCCTCTTTTCCACGGGCCCTGCGAGTCTCAGGCTTGCAAAACATCCCCACAAGATGCCATCTGTCTTCAGCTAGATCCTTTGCTTCCCCTCCCCGCCCCCCAGAAGTATCCATTCACAGAGCTTGGAGTGGGGGTACCATAGGGTACCCATCCCTTCAGCTGTGCTGGGAGCATCCCAGAGAAACTGCCCTCCTGCCAAGGAAGTAGGAGTCTGTAGCCCAGGCTAGCCCCTCGAATCAAGAAGGACCCCAGGCCACGCATCCTGAGGGTGGCCCAGTGGGAAGTACCCTGAGCTCTGACCTGTGGCCTTTTTCTATTTCAAAAAAGTGATCAAAGGCCTCGCACAGATTTTGGTGGCTGATCATCCTCCCTGGCCAAAAAGGCAAGGAAATCTCTCTTTTTCCTGTTTCTTGCTTGCTCAGCAGAAGTTCCTGCCTGTCTGAGCCAAGGGAACGGAAATGTCTCGGGACACCCCTCCCTGTCTGGCTGGGCTCACTCATCAAGCATTCTGAACATCCACTTGGTGTGGTGCAAGGGACCAGGGCCTGGAGACATAATGAGACATCTGGGGCTGATGCTCATGCTGGGAGGATGAGGGCATTCTGGAAGCCAGGCTGCCAGGATGAAATGGTCACCCACCCCACCCACCACACACACACACACACACACACACACACACGCCCCAGTCCAGGACCCCCGGCCTTCATCAGAGAAGCAGGGCCAGGATCACTGGCAAATGTGAAATAGTAAATATTTAGGAAAGTACGGAAACTGACATAACATGCCTCCATATATTCACCACCCAGATAACATTTGTTGACATTTTACCGTATTTACTTCTGATCTTTTTTTCTTCTTTTTGTTCTTAAGAAATGGAACGTGACAGGTATTGTTAAAAGGACCTTTTCTTTCATTTTCAGTGATCTCGGAGGCTGGGTCTCTGAGGAGCAAGGGTTAACACCTCTAACCCTAACATCAGCCTCAGAAATGGCCCCCAACTTGCATATGGTCTGTCTTGGGTGACATTAAGGAATCATCGGCTTTGTTTCATGTGATAGTGGCATGTCTGTCCACACTGAAGTCCTTATCAGAGACATATACAGTATTTAAGAATGAACTGGAATTGGCTCTAATAACTCCAGTGGCGGGGGGAGGGGTGAGTTTAAAAGAAGGAAAATTGGCAAAATGTTGATAATTGTTGACTCTGGGTGATGGGTACACAGGCCTTTGTTGTGCTCTTCTCTCTACGTTGTTTATCTTGGAAATTTTCCATAGTAGAAAGTTTTGTTTTGTTTTTTTTAAGTATGGTCCCCAAACTGCTAAGGGACCCACCCCTGGTCTGGGATCCACATCTAACTGTGTCCTGGACGGGCGCCCAGACTTGAGCCAGACTTGAGGTTGACCCGTCTGGTGCCAGCTCTGCCTCTAACTTGCTGTGTGACGTTAGCCAAGTTACTCACCATCTCTGACCCTCAGTTCCCGCAGGGGGAGAAAAAGTTTGAAGCTGGTGGCTCTAAGCATCTTCCATCTCTGACACTGGACACATCTACCTTACATGCTCAGAGAGCCTACTGGAGGGCAGTGGGTTTCCCATACCACTCCTCAAGAGAGCCTTTGCAAAAAGGATTCTGTAGCCAAATAAGTTGGAAAGACGCCGCATCACAACGTCCTTGTCCTGGCACGCTACAAGCCACATTAGCCCGTTAAAGGCTCTAACAAGTCCTGCAGCGAAGATGCCTGTTCAGCATTTCCCAAATGTATTTGACCACAGGACTTTTAAAAAGTTGGCCTTTCGTATACCCCAGGCATCAGAATTCCCGGGGACACCCTCTGGGAAACCCCAACCTTCCAGTTTTCACAAAGGGGGCTCCTGCCCTGAAGGATGAATTTGCCATTTTTTTGTGATGATTCTGACTCATATTCAGCAGAACACAATATTTGTTTTCCACATTGTCAAGCGGGTTTTGTACTTAAGTAAATCTGTAGTTTTCCCCCCTGCCCCCCTCATCATTCCCTGATCAGAAACATCTGCTTTGATGTCACATTCTGAGTCACTGACCAGATGCTGGAAAACCCTCCGACATCAGGAAACTGGGCCTGGCACCATCTGGAGCTTTCCTGGTGGGGCCTTCTAGAAGCAATGATTCTAGGGAGGAGTAGGAGAGAAAACACAGGCTTTGCCATCAAATGCTGTAGGTTCAAATTTCAGCTCAACCACTTACCAGCCATGTGACTTGGGACAAATATTTTTTACCTCTCACCTCAGTTTAGTAATCGATGAGGGTTAAGCTGCAAAGGATGTGTCGAGTGCTGAGTTTCCTTCCTTCTCCAAAAGAATTTATAACAACTAATATTTACTGAGCACTTACTATGTGCTGAACTAAATAGATGCATTACCTGCTTTCGTCCTCCCATCAGCTCCATGAGACAACTATTACCCCTCCCCTTTAACAGCCAAGGAAACTAAAACCCAGAGAGGGTAGGTAACTTGCCCACAGTCACGCAGCTTATGAGGAATGATGCTGAGATTGTAGCCCTGGTCCTAGGCACTACAACATCTGCCCTTTTCAAAAAGATCTGACCCAGATGAAAAAATACTGATCCTCTGAACACCTTACCTTACCTGCCTGGTCAGCGCTTATTGGTCTTCGGGTAACCCAGATGGTATGTCAGGCCGTGCCTCCTTGGCTAAGCGCTCATAGACAACCATGGACTCCTAAAACTGAAAGGGTCCGTGGGGACTTCCAGCTTCCCTGAATCCCCAAGCCCCCAACCCCATCCCTCAGGGCCCCTTTTGGGGGTCATGGAGGTGCCGAGTGTGCTGGACTCCAGCATAGCCCCCTCATCTGCTTCAGCCAGGGCAGCTAGCTCTGGGTTTGGTTGTTTTATACACTGGGATTCTGGGGAAGATTTTGTCTGATTAAAGGATTTGCTACTAAAACAAAGAAATTTGAAAACCGCTGCCATAGAAAAGCCCCCTCTTTTTTAAACAGGAGAGGACCCTGAGGCCCAGAGAGGTAAAGTAACTTGCCCGAGATCACCAGCTATCCTCCGGAGCCCAGGCAGACCTCCCTCCTCTCTTCAGGACTCAGGGACCAGATTGAGGGGGGCTTCTCAGCCCTCAGGGAGCCCCTCAAGGTCAGTTGTCTGGGCCGCTTCTGCCAGTTGGTAGCCAGTTTCTATGAAGATAACTGTGTCTGAGGCTGGCTCCCTGAACCTCGTCCGACCACATCTATTTCTGGGCCGCGGAGCCCTGACGGAGCACAATTTGATTCATAAATTACCCAGCTCAAGGTGTGTGTGATGGGCTCTCCTTCCCAGATTTGAAAGTCATTCACTCCGGAACTTGCGGCACTTGGGGCCGAAGGAGGGGCAGCTGTGGGATCAGCATTCAGGGAAGGAAAGTGGCAGGGGAGCTGAGGGGACGTGGGGATTCAGGGAGCATTGCTCTGTGCCAGCTCCGTGCTTGTCGTCTCATTGAATCCTCCCAGCCACCACAGGAGGCACCTCCTCCTGTGATTATTATCATCCCTATTTGGCAGGTGAGGAAACTGAGGCTCATAGAGGTGAGGTCACTTGCCCAAAGTCACGTGGCTGGAAGTAGCAG
The DNA here is from genome assembly GCF_000442215.2 of Lipotes vexillifer. Classification (NCBI taxonomy): domain Eukaryota; kingdom Metazoa; phylum Chordata; class Mammalia; order Artiodactyla; family Lipotidae; genus Lipotes; species Lipotes vexillifer. Next base: position 1,777,923 of record NW_006781396.1, on the reverse strand, counting down.
AGCTAGGATTCGAACTCAGGGCTCTCCGGTGCCGACATTTTTCCCAGTCACGATGATGGCAAGACAAGGAACTGAACAAGCAGCATTTAGAGGAAGAGGTTAGACCCTGGGAAATAGGATTGGAAGGGAAGGTTCAGGAGTGCCGAGCCTCCTCTTCCACCAAGTTCAGTGTGCACCGACAGCTGCCGTTGCACCCCACCCTGCCCCTCTTCACCAGTCTTTCTTGTCTAACATCATTCAATTCCAGGCACTGCTTAGTTCCACCTGCCCCAGGCACCAGGTTCACTATCCTTGACACATACCCAGCATAGGCTCAGCACTTTACAGTTTGTAAAGCATTTTCTGGTCCCTTATCCCACTGAACCTCCAAATAGCCAAGTGAATAGGACAGGTATTCTCACCCCGCAATGAGGAAACTGAGGCTCAGAGAGGACCACAAGCCCACAAGCGTGCATCTAGTCAGGTCCTTTATGAGTTCTTCAGTCAGCTTCTTTATATATATGCTTTGTCCTTCCCCCCGGGGGTGGCCAGTCTTCCCCCTTAGATGGTGGGTTCCCTGGGGGCATTACCCATCACCCGCCCCCACCCCGTGCCTCATTAGAGAGGCCTTATAGTGTGGTAGGTGGTCTCTGGTGCCCCACTCCCCAAGCAGCCCCATCCCCTGGGCCTGCCTTTCCCATGTCTCAGTGCTGGTAGGGGTGCTGGAGGTGGGGGTGATGGCCTCACCAGGATGACAGCACATACCCGCCTTCGTGCTTCCTTCCCCTTGGGCATCTGTTCACTGTCCCCTTTGTTTTCTTAAGAAAACCCTCCTCCTTCCCCCCTCGCACTTCCGCTTTGGGACAAGGCCTTTCAGATCATCAAATATCAAACGCTTCTTATGCGCAGGCTGAGATGGCTTTATCAGAGCCTGTAAATCTCCCAGAGCCCTGACGCTCTCTTGAATGCCAAGCCTCAGGTGATTTATGTGGGCCAGTCCGGGGACCCAGTGCACCTCAACGCCCACTCTTGGCCCAAGGAGGGGCTCCTGCTGAGGCTGGGCATGGGTGTTCCGGGCCCACCTGCCCGGGGTCCTGGAGGTAACCAGCCTCCAGTCAAGTGAGCAAGTCGGCCTTTTTTTCCCCTCTCCTCACCTTGTTCTTCTCCTGGCCAGTCTCTGGCCCCCAGAGCCAAGGGAGCACCAGCCCCACGCAGGAGAGACCACGGCAGCTAGGAGGGCCATTTGAGACCCAAAAGACCCAGGTTCTAATTCCAGCCTGGTCACTAAGTACCCAGGTGTTCTTGGACATGTCACTTCCCTGACTGAGCCTCAGTTAACTCATCTGATAGCAGTGCTGGCCTTGCAGGGTGTCTTGAGAATACAGTGAGCTCAGAATTGCTCTGCCAATGGGCAGAAGCATGCATCTTCCCTGTCTCTTGGGGGCAGCCTGGTGTGTGAACTAAGCCTCCAGGCTCTGGAGTTAGGCAGACTTGAATCCTGGTTCTGCCACTTACTGGTAGTGTGACTTTAGGCAAATCACTTAATTTCTCTGTGCCTTGATTTTCTCACCTGTAAAATGGGAATAACGATGATGATGGTGATGATGATGATGATGATGATGATGCCACCTGGCATGTGGAGTTGCCGTGACGAGTAATTGGCCAGTACATGGGAAGTGCTCAGAACCCACAGTAAGTGGCCCTGGTTATTGCTCCTTTACTCACTGCCATCACCCAGTCCATGCTCTCATCACCAACAGGGCTTCCTGCATCCAGGGCCTCCCGACGGCTGTGGACAAAAATCCAAACTACCTCCCCAGCATTCAAGGGTCCCACCTCCTGGCATCAGCCACTCCTGACACCACGTCGTGTGAACTCCGCTTGTCCCACGGGCTCCCCACTTTGGAAGTGATTGTCCCCTCCAGCCCTTTGCTCAGAATGCCCTCCCCCTCTCCATACTGACCCAAATCCAGCCCTCTAAGGCCTGGCGGAGGATCCCTGGCCCCAGGCGCCGTGAGCTTCCTCGCCTAGATCGATGCCACCTGGGCGCAGAGACCCTTATCTTTTGCTGTTCAGACTCTCCAGTACCTTGCAAACTCCTCTTTGAGTAAATCCCTTCCTTCATCCGGCTGAGGTAGCAGTGACCATGGTGGGAAAGGTCCCTGTCCTCAGGGAGATTAAATTCAGCAAATTATTGTCAGTCATGGTGGTAACCCAGGTAGAGAAAGAATTACTCATTAAAGTGAATCCGTTTCCAACTCAGCCCACATCTAGCACCAACTTAGAACACATAGACACACATCACCAAATATTGGGGGGGTTTTGGTGGTAAATATACATAACATAAAATTTACCACTTTAAAGTGGCGTTACATATACTCACAATGTTGTACACCCATCACCACTATCGAGTTCTAGAACTTTGGGGATTACTCTTTAAGGTACTTTTATTAATTCTCTTTACAAGTATAATTCACGTAAATCAAAAAGGGGACATTGGGGCTTCCCTGGTGGCGCAGTGGTTGAGAGTCCGCCCGCCGATGCAGGGGACACCGGTTCGTGCCCCGGTCCGGAAGGATCCCACATGCCGCGGAGCGGCTGGGCCCATGAACCATGGCCGCTGAGCCTGCGCGTCCGGAGCCTGTGCTCCGCAACGGGAGAGGCCACAGCAGTGAGAGGCCCGCGTACCGCTAAAAAAAAAAAAAAAAGGAAACATTGAAATGGCTCTAGAACAATGGTTCTCAACCAGGAATGATTTTGGCCCACTCAACCCTCACCGCAGGGAACATTTGGCAATGGTCTGAAGATTTATCGGTTGTCACATCTGGGAGAAGAGGTGCTGCTGGTTTCTAGTGGCTAGAGGGTAAGGATGCTGCTAACCACCCCACAATGCATAGCGCAGTCTCCCACAGCAAAGAATTATCCAGCCCAAATGTCATGGGAAGCTGAGGTTGAGAAACACTGCTCTCACATCACTACTCAGAGATCTTTTTTTTTTTTTTTTTTTCTGCGCCCCTCTCACTGCTGTGGCCTCTCCCGTTGTGGAGCACAGGCTCCAGGGCTCACGGGCCCAGCCGCTCCGCGGCACGTGGGATCTTCCCGGACCGGGGCCCGAGCCCGTGTCCCCTGCACTGACAGCCAGACTCTCAATCACTGAGCCACCAGGGAAGCCCCAGAGATCATTTTTGTTAACATTTTGTCAACATTTCATTCCTTTTCCTATATATATATATATATTTTAAGCAACAACAAAAAATGTGTTATGGAACT
>NW_006781396.1:1770838-1774476 GCF_000442215.2 Lipotes vexillifer | reverse complement strand
CCTGGGGGGGGGGGGGCGGAAATGTCTGGAACATATATCTTTCAAGTCACAAACTTCTCTTTGCAACAGTATTTTCAGTGGATGACCGAACTTCATATCATAACGTAATTAATGCCTATTGTTGGACATTTTGGTTGTTCCCAGTTTTCCTCAGTAAACAGCGCTACGGTGAAAATCCTGGGAGCTGCACCTGTGGGCACATCCATGATTATTCCCTTTGGAGAAATTCGCCTGGTTACAGAGTAAAGGTTTTTCAGGAAATCAGGAGGTTCTGATCGCAGCCCTGACCCCTGGCAATGTCTTGCTGATCCCCATTAAAGTGTCGTCAGAGGACCAGGAGCCGCCTCTCCCTATAGGTGGGGAGCTGGATGCTGCTGTAGGTGAGGGGGCCTGGCTTGACCCTTAGCAACCCTAACATAATAGGCTTTACTATCCTTGGCTACTTAGGTTAATGTTTCATAAGTTGGAGCCAGATTAGTCAGAGTCCAGTCTGTGGTCTTATTGCGAGAGGTGATCATTTATTGGTGTACTTGAGCTTAATGAAAACTGTCGTTCTGGTGAAACGCCTATAAGACAAGCAGACTGCAATTCCCACCTGCCTGCGGGGGGCTCAAAGATCGTCTTTCCCTGACTGGTCGGTAATAACTGTAATTAACAAGACGCACTCAGCTCAAACAAACGTGTCACTGTGGTAGGGTGAGTGTGATAGTCCCAGCTGGAATTGCTAATTGGCTGACTCTTCCTCATAGCCCTGGTGCAGTTATGGTCTCTGTGATGTGTGACATTATAAGTCACCCTGGTACCATTCTGTCCTGTAACCTTCTGCACTAGCCTCAGAACGGTGCCCTGACACCCCTGCTGCAGCCCATGCATCGGTCAAAAGCCTTCGTGGAGCACCTACTATGTATCACCAGGGGCACTTGGAGAAACCGGTCCCTGCACTCCCAGGGCTTATATTCCAGTGTGGGGAGACAGACAATAAGCAAACACATTAACAGATGAAAAGAGATGTTCAGAAAGCAGAAGTGGTTTGAAGGTAATAAAACAGGATAAGGGAGAAGAGAGTGATGAGGGTGAGAGTAGGATGGTGGGGTGACTAGAGAGGGCTCCTTTGAGGCCCCCTCAAAGGTCACCACCACCTTTGAGCTTAGACCTGAATGCAGACAAGGCACCCACAGAGATCTGCAGGGTGAGCATTCCAGGCAGCTTCAGGGAAAGCTTTGGAGAGGGGGTAGGCCTCATCTGCCCCCTCCCTGATGGTCCTTAGGAGGGGCAGCAAGCTCTCAGCCTGCATCTCCTTCTCTGATAGAAAGCCAAGGTAACCCACACCGCTGGTTGCCATATGTTGGTCACAGAGCTGTACAATGCAGCCCAGCCCAGGTGCCACCCGGGACTTGGCCCCCTTTGTCAGCAGGCAGCTAAGTAACAATTTTTAATTCATAAGATATCTTGCCCAAAGCCCATATCTCAGGCTGACTCCCAATTTTCATTATGCAGTGATACAGTCTGTACCAGTCAGAATTATATGGCTCCACTGGACAGTGATGGGACTGCAGCCCAGCTTGTCCCACTGGCCCGGGCGGCATACATAGCACACACGTTGCTGTTTAACAGCTACCCCTGGTGGCGGGGCGGGGGGAATCCAGGAGCCTCTGGGTAGGACAGGAACTCTTCAGCTTAGTGAGAGCTGAGTTTAACTCCTTGTTACACCCTTGCTCTGCCCTAGGACCAGTTATTCTCTGTGCCTTAGTTTTTTCATCTGGAAAATGGGGATAATTGTACCTATCTCATGGGAGCTTTGTGAAAATTGAAATATATTGGGCTGGCCCAAAAGTTCACTCACGTTTTTCGTGACATCCTATATAAACATACAAAAAAAAAACCTTTGCACAGCTCCAGGCACAATGTGTGTTGGATATCGTGGGGAGGGCCCCTCCTGACTCGTTCTGGATAAGATGGGCCATAGCTGTGGCTAACCTGGTCCAATTCTTGTATTCAGAAAACAGGCATAGCAGGGAAAGAAGGGACGGGAACCAAGACAGGCACCACTGTAGGTGCTTTACATACATGATCACGCCTGATCCTCACACAGTCCCGTGAGGTGGGAGCTGTTATCCACACTTTACAGATGAGGGGTTTGGATCAAAGGAATTCACAGTTTGCAGGAGGTCTCACAGCTGGTAACTGGCAGATCTGTTGTTGGTGCTTAGGTCTTTTTTGTATCCTTGGAGTTCACGCACAGTAGGCAGTCTTCACTAGGGTGCTGATGTAACAGACTCCAGGCAGAGACTACGGCTGAAAGAGGGAGCACCAGGGGGAAGGGGGTACATATCCCAGTTCTGATCACTTCCCTGGGGAGGATCCCTGGCCCTGGCCCTGGGGAGGGTCGGGTAAACGAGTCAGAGGCCAGGTGAGGAATCAGGGTCCCACTAGTCCTCTCATCCACTCAGCAACTAGCATTTGAGTGGAATGATAGTTGGGCCCAGAAGACCAACTAGATCATGAGCTCCTCATAAGCATGGCTTTTTTTTTTCTTCTTCTTTTCTCAACCCCAAGGCCCAGCATGGCCAGACCCAGAGTATGCCCGCACCTGGTGTGTGCTCACTGACCCTTCCTAACCCCTACGGGGGGGGCAAGAACCATCAGGCCATCCAACAGATAGGGAATGAGCATTGTTCTGGGTACCATGGGGACGGAAGCATGACAGCCTAGCCCTTACCCTCGAGGCGACGCTGGGTCTCTGGGTGTGAGAACCAGGGAGGTCCCACAGCACAGGGCTATTCTGAGGGTGCCAGCCCAGCTCTGGGGCTCAGTGGAGTGAGAGTGGGCGCAACCTCCAGGACTGGCTTCCTGAGGCTGGTGACATTGGTAATGGACCTTAAGAACAGACAGGACCAAGGTGGGAGACATTGGTTTTCCTTTAACTTGGGGGCAGCAAGAGTGGGTTGCTGTCAGCCCAGCGGAGCAGACAAAGCAATTGAAAGTCATCAGCCTGTGTTCCCACACGCACCATCAGCCACTCACTAACCTGCTTTCCGCCCAGACGCAGCTCTGCCATGGGTCAAGATGCTGCCGGCCGAGATAACAAGGGGACAAGATATGGGAGTGATGAGATTTGGCAGGGGCCGGGAGGAGGGGCGCCTGGGGAAGGAGAGAGCCTGCTAGCCTTGAAGGAAGGAGGAGGTGGGAGGGTGAGCCCTCAAGGCCCAAAGAGAGAGCCACCCACCTTGTCTCTGAGTCTGACCGTCTACCCTCACCTTCACACCCTCCAATCTAGTTTCCCTCCCTCTGCCTTTGACCATCTATGAAACAGAAGCCCTTTGCTTGACTCTGCTGCGCCCTCTAGCCGCCACTCGGCATCTCTCCCTGTTTATTACACCCAACTCCCGGCAGCAGCGCCTGTACTAACAGTCCCCAGGGCCCTCCTCAGCCACTGTATCTCACAGTCTGACCTCCAGGGGCATCTGAAGATCCAAATGGGGGACCTTGGCCACATCTTCCTTATCCTGAGCCTCTCTCGGCACTGTTTGACCCTGTCAACCATCTCTTTCTCAGAACTTCCCCTTCGCCCGCCTCTGGGCACCTGGCTCTATACTGGTTTCCCATCTGCCTCTCTGACCACTACCTTTCTTTCTTTC
>NW_006781396.1:1760883-1770641 GCF_000442215.2 Lipotes vexillifer | reverse complement strand
TTTTGCAGCACGCGGGCCTCTCACTGTTGTGGCCTCTCCCGTTGCGGAGCACAGGCTCCGGACGCGCAGGCTCAGCGGCCATGGCTCACGGGCCCAGCCGCTCCACGGCATGCGGGATCTTCCCGGACCGGGACACGAACCCACGTTCCCTGCGTCGGCAGGCGGACTCTCAACCACTGTGCCACCAGGGAAGCCCGACCACTGCCTTTCTATCTACATTTTCCTGTGCATCCTCATTGGAGCCATAGGTCTGCCCTAGAGGCCGGCTTGCCAGTGCTTTATCTATGTCACCACCTTTGTGCTGACAGCCCCTGTCTTCCCACTCGAGTCCCCATCCACCCCTCCCCTCCAGCTCTTGGAGGACATCGCCACGTGGACATTCTGCTGCTACATAAAACTCTATCATTTTATGAGGAATTTACCTAGAACTTTTCAGAACGTAGAGAGTTTTTAACTAGGACTCCCTCTTGAGAAACAAGCAACTAATTTGCCACCTCATTCTATGAAGGATGACAGTCTCTTATTTGTCTCACCCTGTTCCTTGTCCCTTAGCACCGGGCCAGGTACAGAGTGGGTGCAAACCCGTGTGTGGGGCAAACGCCTGCAGGGAGAAAAAGAGAGGCGTACATCTCACTCCAGGCCAGCCACTCACCAGCCCTGTGACCTTGAACAAGTTATTTAACTTCTCTGAGCCTGCTTCCTCACATGTAACACAGGGTGTCTTCTTCTAAAGTTATTGTGAAGACTGGGTAATATAATTGTGCAAACATCTTAGCTCGGTGCCTGGCACAGGGAAAAGTGTTCAACAAACTGTAGCTACCATTTTTTAATAAACAGGGGAAGAGGGCTGTGACTTCCCTTCAGCAGCCTTTTGTGCCTTTGCAGACTTGATTCACATCTTCTCAACCTCCCTCTTGCAAATATGAAGAGGTCTCGATGCCCGAAGCTCCTGGAGGATGTGGCTGTCCCATAAGAGAACCAGCAGAGCTAGGAATGACCTGCTTTCTTCCCTTGTGTGAACGCTTTAAGTCACCAGTTCCCAGAAGTCTTAGGGTGCTCAAGGTGCAGCCTCACTCCCTGCAAGGACCCCTCCCCTGCCAGGTACATCCCCTAGGACAGCACCTGTCGACCCAGGGAAAGCAGCTGCCCTTCTGCTCAGCAGTGGGGGCTGAACAGGTGAAAGGCATCCCCCAGTGAGCCACCCCCAACCCCCTGGTCCCCATGGGACTTGGATAAAGAGTGTCTGGGAGACCAGAGGGCTGACAGGGTGGTATCAGTTTCCAGGATAGCAGAGAAACTTATGTGTATGGTTTCCAAGCCCACGGCCCCCCGGGGGAGGGAGGATGGTGGGAGAGGGGTGATAAAGGAGGGAAGCAAGGAAGTGGTGACCCACCCCGAGGCCGGAACCCTGGGTGCGATGCCCTGTGGACCTGAGGGTTTTGTTCTCAGCCTTGGCCTCAGGGCTGCCACCTTGTACATCTGGGCCCTTGGTTGTGAGGCTCTCCTGGCAAGAGGATGGGTTGGCTTAGTGCTCCCGCTGGGCGAAAGCTCTAGGCAGAGGCTCCTGGGGTGGGGGTGGGTGGAGGAGACGGTCCATGGTGCTGTCTTGGTGCAGGACAGGCGGCCAACATTTATTGAGAGGTTCCTATGTGCCAGACACTGTATTAACTCATTTAATCCTCACAGCAACACTCTGGGGTGGGTACTGTTATCACTCCCATTTTATTGATGAGGAAACTGAGGCCCAGATATGTAACCTGACCAAGGTGACCCAGCTAGCTAGTAGCAGAGCCACGATTGGAACTCGGGGCATGACTGCTTCTCTGTTCCACGTTGCTCTCCTTCAGGGGCCTTAGCTTAGCAAGTTCTTATACACTCAGTAGTGTGGTTTTATTCTGAATGCAGATCTTTCGTGTGAGACTGAAGGCATTGCCTGCTTTTCTCTGCTGATTCTCTAGCATTTTGCACAAAGTAGGTGCTTGATATGAACTGGAATGAATGAGTGATCTGATCAGTCAATCAGTCTTTGAATGAGACCTGCCCTGCTTGGGGCACAGGGCTCACCTCCTGTCCCTGCCCGAGCCAGCATCCCAGTGAGTGCTCATGTTGCCATGGTGACAGTAGGAACATCAGAGGCAGTGACTCACTTAGATGGCCTTGTCAGCTCCCTGGGTGTAACCCTTTCTGACTGTTGGTCTTGGCAGTTAGTCACTCGTACTTTGCAGGAGGCTGAGAGGTGAACTCCCCACACAGATGTGTGAAAAAGAATGTGTGTGTGTGTGCGCGCACGCGCGCGCGTGTGTGTGTGTGTTGGGGGGAGGGTCCTTGAGTTTGAATTTGTACCAGTTGAGGGGTATTTGCCTGCAGGTTGGTTGGAGAAGGTGCCTAGGCTGGGAGAGGGGTATTTTATGTGCTGGGGACAGACTCGGAGTTGGGGATGGGCAGTGTGGCCATGAGTAGGGCAAAGGTGCTGAGTGCGGGACCCAACTGAGTTTGCCAGGAGTGATAACCTTATTTTCCAAACTGAAAACCACAGCACATCGTTCGACAAGAGGCTTCTGGTTTGTGAATGATTTATAGGAAAAAACTGGCAAAGATAAAAGTTGAATCACATGTAAACATTGATAGCTTCCTTTATTGGGAAGAATAAATTTATGTGAAACTCTGGAATGATGCGATGCCGGACAGGGGCGCTGAGGAGGCGGGGCCCATGCCTGTGTGTGTGGTGGGGAAGAGGGTGTGAGAGGCAAGAGGCTGGAGGTCTTGCCTCAGGGCAGCCCTGCAGCTCAGCATTTAGGGGCTCCGAGGACCCAGACCCTAAAGCACCCTGCGCTGTCCATGCTTCAGCCACCTCAGCACTGATCACCCTGTCACGGGAATACCTGGTTGAGGGCTACATCCTCCACCAGAAGGTGTCCCAGGTACACTGTAGGAGCTCAATAATTGTTTGCTGCGTGGACTAGCTAATGATGAGCAGATGAAAGCACATGTGCTCTTGTTTCCCCAGCAGCAGAATTCCTAGCTAAAAAAACGCCTTTATATTCATGCATGTATATGCCTCCTTGCAACTCTTTCCTCCCCACTACACAAGGGCAGCTGTACAAAAGCCCGCAGGAGGGTACCCAGGCCGCAGGACACAGGCTTAGGCAAGGTGGAGGCTGGAGTGACGTCCCCTTCCTGGCCTGGCCCAGGTCAGAGTCTCCAAAGCCCACTCTCTGAGAGTGACGTGAGACCCGGCCGGGCTCTGCTGTCAGCAGCCGTCTCTCCACCTCTGCAGTGCGCTGGGCGTGGGCCACCTTGCCGGCCAGCACAGAGGGGCTGAGAACGGCCCCTGCCTCAGAGTCTAAAGTTAGAGAAGGACGTTGTCTCCCCTCTACTTTTGCCCTAGTTAATCCAAGAGAGGATATGAGCCTGTGTGCGGATCCCTTTAGAGCCGGGGAAGGGGCGGAGCAGGGAGATACAGCAGCTTCCTTGGGCGATCCTGGCGTCCACCTTGTGTGCTGGAGGCTTGGATGTTAGTTCCCGCCTATGGAATCCGTGTCCAGCCACCCGCTTCCCCGATCCCGCCTGTCTTCCAGGGTCCAGCTCAAACAGCATTTATGAAGTACTTATTTTGTGCCGGGAACTGTTCGAAGCCTGTACATGTGTATACATTTTTTCTCATTCATTTAATTCTCATAACCCTATGAGATAGATCCATTATTATCCTCATTTCACAAATGAAGAGACCAGGATGCAAAGTGGTTAGATAAGTTGCCCAAGGTCACACAGCTAGACAGTGGTGTAAGGAATTAATGTCACCTCGTCCATGAAGCTTTCCGTCTTCGAGCCTTCCTGTGTGTGAACAGCCTCTCCCTGCTGTGAACTGAGATGCTGATTCTTGTGGGTGTCAGAGCTCCCTTACAAGGCTGTAAGTGCTGCAGCGTCAGAAGTCCTGGCAGAGTGACCTCTGCGTCCCCCACAGCGCCAAGCACAGGGCCTGGCCATAGGACAACCCGTCCAGGGGACTGCTGAGTATGTGAATGAATGGCAGTGAGCAAGCGAGTATTTGAATGAACCAGCACACTGGTTAATGAAGAGGAGAGGGGAGTGGAATTGAGGGTTTCCCAGTGAACTCGCAACCTGATGAGAAGGGCACAAGGGCAAGTAGGGGGGCCCAGGTGGGCTGGAAGCAGCCATCCTTCAGGAGCATGCTTGCCACTGTGTCCCCAGCATTGTCCAGGTACCTTGAGGAGCGGTCGTGAAAGCCCCCCATCTTTTAGGCTGGGTGAAAGGAGCACATTAACACAGAGGAAGCAACTGGGGAGCAAACAGAGCAGCAGCTACTGCCTGTAGGGCCGGAGGGGTAAGTGAGAGAGCTAAGGACCGCATTCCCGGAGCAGGAGGAGGAGGGGCTGGCCCTGGGTGGGGCGGAGACAGGAGGCAGGAATGGATCTGGGGAACCTGCGGAAGCCACTGTGAGGGCCAGGTACCTGTGGGGCAGCATAAGACAAAGCTGGTGGGTGAGAGAGGGGTGGGGTGCATTTGAGCCAGTGCCATGTGTGCGTGATTTTTGCCAGTACTTTCAATACATATTTTAAATTTTAATAAATACTTAAATACTTCTAAAATTGAATTTTGTTTTTAACTTATATTTATCATAAAAGGAAACTTTATATCACTGCCATATAGAAAAGTAGAGTAAAATAGAATAGACTAGAAAGAACAGAATAGAGTAGGAAATGACCGTAAAAATAAGCACGAGGGGAACAAAACAAGGCTACTGCCCTAGTCCACTGTGGCTGCCATAACAAAACACCACAGACTAGGTGGGTTATACACAGTAGAAATTTATTTCTCACAGTTCTGGAGGCTGGAAGTCCGAGATCAGGGTGTCAGCACGGTCGGGTGACGGCCCTCCTTCTGGTTCAGGTGGCGCCTTTTTGCTGAATCCTCATATGGTGGAAGAAGCAAGGGAGCTCTGCGGGGTCCCTTTTATAAGAGATGAATCCCGTTCAGGACAGGTTCACCCTCATGACCTAAGCCCAAAAGCCCCACCTGCTAATGCCATCACCTTTGGAGGTTAGGATTTCACCATATGGATTCTGGGGCGGCACAAATATTCAGACATAGCAGTCACTGAGTCCTCACTGGGTACTGCTCCCTTTGAAAGGCTCTGAGCCTGAAGCCTTCTCTCTCTCTGTTAAAAAGGAAAAGAAGGAAGTGTTAGACAGGCTGTTAAAGACATGTAAGTACCGAACCAAGACTTTCTCCTTGACTCAGTCAGAGAGCCTTGAGGAAGACTGAATGGGCATAATGTTCTCATCCTGTGATTCAGGGCCATCTGCTGCCTGGGCTCTGTGCTCCTTTGTACCCCAGAGTTCTCTGCACTACTCCTGGAACCAGCACTCATTTTAAGTTATTGATTAGTCCTTAATGTCCAGAGAGGAGCCCTGGCCCCAGCCCCCTGTCCACCTGCCCTGGGCCCCAGTCACACCCTGAATTCCCCCTCTTGCAGGGAATACCAACAGCATCTTTGCCCTGGATTACATCAGCGGGGCGCTGACCTTGAACGGCGTGCTGGACCGGGAGAACCCCCTGTACAGCCATGGCTTCATCCTGACCGTGAAGGTGAGAGTGGGCGGTGGGCACCTCCATCATGGGTAGAGGGGATGCCCATGCTGTGGTGCCAGCCTCCAGCGGTGCCCAGGCGGACGGTCCAGGAGGCGGGTCACTTCTGTTCCCTTACCCTGCACTGATTCCCGGGGCTTGTGCCCAGGGCCCCTGTCAGGAAGGGCCAACGCTTTTCACATGTGGGCCTCGTCAGGGGCCCTCTGCTGGGCATTTCTCAGCCCTTATCAACAACTGCAGAGGATTGCAACTTTCATCCCCATTTCACGGGTGAGGAGGCACAAGTGGGTGCACACCCCGTGGTCCTCTCTATTATCCCATGATTTCAAGTTCTAATATAGCCAACTCAGATTCTTAGGTTTACCTCATTTCTGGGGTTTTCTCCCATTTCTATTTCTTGTGGCTTCCCTGGGGCTATTACCTGGTTAAGAAACAGCAATGCAGCGGGCAGGGGGCAGAGCTGTGGTGGTCCCCACCCCGGAAAGTGTGATGGAGCCATAGCCCCCTGCCCCCTGCAGCCCCTTGCCACTCATGATTGGTTTTAATTAAAATCAATAACTTGCTGAGGCATTCCCTGGGAAACCCGTTTAGGGTACAGATGCTGCCTGGGCTACAGGGGTCCTCCCCAGCCCCAGCCTTCGATTGAGAGGAGGGGGTGGTACAAAGACTGAGGAGAGAGCCTCTGGGAAGGAGGCCCTTCCATTGGTATGGGAAGGATGGTGCAGCCTGACCCTTCGTTGCTCTCCTTGACCTTGAGAAGGCCTGTGACAGCGATGGATTGATTAGCCCTGACTCGCCCACTGGCTCTGTCCTCTCTACCCAGATGTGCACATGTGGGCCAGCGGGGGAGGGCAAGCTAACATGGCCTTTCCCCCATCCGGAGGCAAGCCCGAGGCCCCCTCCCAGCCTCCCCTCCTGTCTCTGCTCCCTTCCTACGGAGGCAGGCAGCTCCAATGGAGAGAGCTGCTCCCTAGTCCCAACACCAACTCACTGTGCAGCCCTGAGCTCAGCTTTTCCATCTTTATATAAAACATAAGGATGAGTTCCCACACTTGGCTGTGAATCCAAATCCCCTGGGGAGCTGGTAAAAGATACCTAGTCCTGGGCCTCTTGCCCAGAGATTCTGGTTCAAAAGGTTGGGGTGGGACTGGGAATGGGTGTTTTGCGGCCCAAGGACTCTGGCCCAGAGACTGGGTGCCCAGGTGTCTGAGTCTATCTATTTCTGAGTCCAACCCAGACCTTCACAGTGCCTAGCACAGTGTTCAGTCCATAGCAGATGCTGAGTTAATTCTTGATTATCTGCTAGCACAAATGTTCTTGGCCTCAGTTTCATCATTTGCCAAATGAATAAAGACTCTCCCTTTGCCCCTAGATGAACCCCTAAATCTATCTTGTCTTCCCCACCCCACCTCATCCCCTTGGTTCTAGAATCCCACTGCCTGAGTTTGGTACTTTGTCTGTGTGTCCTTGTACAAGTTACTTAACCTCTCTGAGCTTCAGTTTCCCCATTGGTAATGGAGATCAGTAAAACGGCGATGCTAATGATAGAATCTTCCACCTGGGATTATGGTGAGGATTAGATGGGATAATTCACATAAAGTGCAGTGCCCAGCATTGAGAAAGCCCTGGTAAATGATGACTTTTATTGTGACTATGGCCACCTTCATCCCTGGGGTGTTTACTCCTCTATCTGCAGGGCACAGAGCTGAATGATGACCGCACCCCATCCGATGCCACAGTGACCACAACCTTCAACATCCTGGTGATTGACATCAATGACAATGCCCCAGAGTTCAACAGCTCCGAGTACAGCGTGGCCATCACTGAGCTGGCACAGGTCGGCTTTGCCCTCCCCCTCTTTATCCAGGTGGTGGACAAGGATGAGGTGAGTCCCAGAACGCATGGCCATCCAGCCCAGCAGCCGGCCCGGGCTGTGCAACCCTGGAAGGGGTGCCAGGGATCACTGGGCTCCCAGGTCCCCATCTATAAAATAGAAACAAACATTGCTGCAGCCTCCCCTGCTACGTTCTGAGGATACATAAGGCTGCAAAAATTAGTAGTCTCTAAACTTTTGGACCAACCCCCCTACACCCTGTAAAAAATGTTTGAGCACACACCTCCAATGTATACTTCTATATTTAGAAATGTATATACGTGATCATCATACTAACCTAGTATGTACATTTTAAAACATACACACAAAAAATATAAAATTTAAAAGGTAGAGGCTCTTGTATCAGTGGTGACTCTGGAAAAGTCTCATTGCTGCTTTTGGGGTAATACTGACCCTGCCTTTTCCTTGCAAGGAGTGTAAGTGCCTTCCAGAGGATCCCAGGCCATAAAGAGACTCCAGAGGGTCCAGGACACCTGCATCCCCTTGCCCAAGGGCCAGCCAATCTTAAGAGGGAGGGACACGGGCCACGAGTGGGAGAGAGCTCAAGAGGGACAGGAGGGAGGAGGCTCCGGCAGGGCTGCAGCTCCCGTGAGCCTAGCTGTGCCCTGTGTCATTAGGCCAAGGACCGGGCCTGGATGGGGCAGCTTCCATGTCTTCAGGACCCTCTCAGCCTGCCTCCAACCCGCCCCATCCCCTCGCCCTACCTCCCTTGCCTGTCAGCAGTCACAACCTTAATAGGATTTCTATTTATTACCGCTGCTTCCCTGGCCCACTCTGCTCAGGAATTCCATTAGGTTTTCCCGCCCGGGGTGTTCTCTGCAATTACCCCTCACACGTGGCCGTACTGGCCTTGCCCCAGGCCCGGTTCCTCTTCACTTCCTGGCCCCTCTCCTGTCTCCTGTCAGCTTCTCTCAACTGGACACAGTCCCCCCAAGGGCTCAGGTTCACAAGGGCAAGTTGGCCTGTGTGTGTGTGTGTGTGTACGTGCACAGTCACGTTTCTCTTCGTGTGTGTACAAATATGTGCGTGCACACACGCCTCCATCTCCTGATAAGTCTTTCCATACCTACCTGTCTGAGATAATTGAAGTATGTACTGAGCATCTACTGTTTTTGGGGGGTTTTTTAAATTTATTTATTTTTTATTTTTGGCTGTGTTGGGTCTTTGTTGCTGCGCGCGGGCTTTCTCTAGTTGTGGCAAGCGGGGGCTACTCTTTGTTGTGGTGCGTGGGCTTCTCATTGCGGTGGCTTCTCTTGTTGTGGAGCATGGGCTCTAGGCGTGCGGGCTTCAGTAGTTGTGGCACACGGGCTTAGTTGCTCTGCAGCATGTGGGATCTTCCCGGACCAGGGATCGAACCTGTGTCCTCTGCATTGGCAGGTGGACTCTTAACCACTGTGCCACCAGGGAAGTCCGCATCTACTGTTTACAAGCAGCTATATCTGGCCACTTCAGGGAGTCCAGGAAGTGGACTCCATGGTCCCTGCCCCATGGGGCCAAATGTGTTTATGCAAATGTAATATGTAATTTTAAAACATATACGTAATAATGTGGAAAGTTTAAAAGGTGGAGACAAACAGGTATAAAAACAGATTCTAACATTTTCTCACACCCCAGTGGATCATCTTGTATCCCCTGGGAGTGCAGGTCCCCCTTTGGAGACCGCTGTGTGAATGAGAACCTCAGAAGAAAACCCCATCCTAGGTTTCAGGCTGATAATAAGGCCCAAGGGAAGAGACACTGGAAGCAGCATGGGTCCAGGGTCCAGTGACTATAGGCAGTGCGGCTCCAGAGCTCAGCTGAGGAAGGGGAAGTAGGGGCTGGGAGGATCGGGAAAGACTCTATGGTGAGAGGGGGACTAGGGCTGAGCCTTGGGGTATCAGATGGTGAAAGGGTCCTCAGGAGGGGTGGGGGGTGGGGGGGGCCAGGCTGTGGCCCACAGGGAGGACCGGAGCGAGAAACCTGTTAAGTAGATGGAGGGAACAGGCAGTAACCGGTGCAACTGATCAGGGATTGTGCAGTGGGCTGCTGGCAAGGTGGGCTGGGACATAGGCCCCGGGGGGCCTTGAATGCCAAGCCAAGGAATCAGCAGAGGCCTGTGTTCAAGGCCAGCCTTGCCATTTATTAGCTCTGTGACCTTGGGTGAGTCACTGACCCTTTCTAAGCCTCACTTTGCTCATCTGTGTAAAAAAGAGATAAAAAGACAATGTATAAGTCAGTTTCTATCGCAGGAACAAATTAACCCTGAAAGAGCGGT
>NW_006781396.1:1760365-1760873 GCF_000442215.2 Lipotes vexillifer | reverse complement strand
AAGCGCGGTTTATTTCTCACTGGGACTACTTGTTTGGCAAGGGTGGGCGGGGAGACCCTCCTCTGTGTGGTCACTCAGGTGCACACCCTGCAGGATCGCGGTTGCTGCAGGAAGCAGGAGGCAGCTAAAGGGTTAAGCACCAGCCCTTCTACGCTTCATCCCAGAAGTGTGACTTCTCCTCGGGGCCCATCAGCCAGAACTAGTTAGGTGCCCCCACCTCACTGCCTGAAGGCTGGGGGATGTGGGGAAGGAGCTAAATAGCTGCCTCTGCCACAAAGGGTATCAACAAGGTGTGTGGGGAGGAGGACATCAGATGATACGTACACAGGACTTAGCACGGTGCCTGCCACACACAGATGTTAACCAGATGGGTCCGGGGACATCACCACCGGCAGGGCTACAGTTCCCAGGGTCCTGCAACTTGTTGAGGGATCTCAAGGTTACTCTGACCTCTTGGGTTTTACCTCAGGCTCCCTTTTGTGGGAAGCCTGTCTGAAGCATCTGCAGG
>NW_006781396.1:1740509-1759767 GCF_000442215.2 Lipotes vexillifer | reverse complement strand
GCATCTGCAGGAATGCGGAGGGGCCTCTGGATCCAGCCCGCCCTAGTGACCCCTCCCCACTCAGACACAGCCATCAGCACGCCCACTGTGAACACGATGCCCAACACCACCAGGGACCACTCTGTTGCTTTCCCCTGGGATTTGGCCAGTGTCTCTGACAGTAGAGGACTGGCCTCCTTCCCACAGCGTCCCACTTCTCCAGGGCACAGTGAGGTGCAGAGAGAGGAAGAGAGGCAGCCCGGACCATCCCACCCTAAGGTCACCTGGACCATCTTCCTGTCTCCCCATAGGGCAGCACCCAAACCACCCCAGATGTGGTCCTGGGCTGGTTCCTAAATAAGAGAGAGAGAGAAATTTCTTTCTCAGTTGCCCTGCTCTTTTGCATCTCCCATCTCTTCTCCACTCTCCAAAACTCTGGAGGGATTCAGATCTGGCCAGGTAAATGCTCCCAAAGCCGAGTCTTGGGTGCTGATGGCCAGGCCCCAGGTTCCCAAGGTGGAGTGTTCAGCCACATCACCAACAGGAAAAAAAGACAGCAGCCACAGGCTCTTGCAGCGCTGCCCAAGTGTCCAATGTCTGGGAAGAATCAGAGAACCTCAAAGGGGAATCAAGAGCTGTGGTAAAAGATTTTTTTGAATTGTCATTTTTCCGACTTCTCTTTCTGAGGGGAGACTCCATCTGTTGGGATTTGTGTCTGGGTTGAAAGTGACTCTGGATTTGCTAGGTATGGCAGGAAAATGTTTATGGAGCAGATTTGGGGAAGGGAAGGGCGCATGAGGAGAGGTCAGATCCCTTTGTTGTAGATTCTCTAGAACATGTGATTCCCCCTTGCACTCATCATGAGTGTGATTTTGCAGTTATTAGTGTGGTGGTCTCAAGAGTATCTGTCTTCCCATTAGGCTGAATGACCCACAGGTAGGAGCAGGTCAGCTTTTGCTCACCAGTGTAACCCAGTGCCTCATACTCTGCCTGGCACTTGGGGGGCACGCAGAAGTTTATTTTGGTTGAGTTAAAAACATGATTAAGTGGTAAAAGAAGCAATGAGGTGGCCCAGGGCTTTAGCCAAACTGGATCATCAGTCCGTACCCTTATGCTGAAGCCTAAATCCGGCTGAGTCTGTGTAGGAAGGTGACCTCAAAGGTCCACTGTGGGGCAGTAGAGGTGCTGATGGAAAACAGGAAGGGAAGAAGAAAGCAGTTTAACCTCTCAGTCAGCCCTTTGTGGCAGTCTTTCCTAATAAGGATGCTAATCTAATTCACAAAGCCTAGATAATGCCTGCCTTCCCTTCCACATCCAAGATTCTACTCAGCCTCTCACTGAACCTCAGTCTCTGCCAGACCCTTCAAGACAACAAAGGTGCTTGAAAGAGGCCCTTTCTCTGTCCCAAGGACTGCATCCCTATTGTCAACTCTCTCTGAGTAATTTCTTCCCCTTTGCCGGGCTATAGAAAACTTACAGAAGCCAGAGGAGAAAGGGACAGGGTGGGCTGAAACCAACAACCATCCATCTGTACCGCGTGACAGTTGAGATGCAAATAGATGGCTGTAATGCAAATCACACCAAAAGAATCTCAAGGCAAAGGCCCCAGGAGTCAGCCTTGGTATGGGAGCTCATCTCTGAGTTTCAAACGAAAGGCCTCGCCTTCGGGGCGTTCTCCTGTCTCCTCCTCGCTGCTGTTCTCGGAAGACACGGGGAGTAGCTACGCACTCACCCACTTGGATCCCTACCATATCCTTACCCACTCCCTTGCCCTCAACATGATCTTTGCATTTTCCCCAGTTGGGTCAACTTTTCCTCTCCTGATCTTGCCTGCAGCCCTCCTCAGTCCTACCTACAGCTGAGCCAGCCACAGGCTGTCACGTTGTCCCATCTGCACTGGTTGGGAGGGTTGGCAGTTTCCGTTCAGTTGTCCTAAAAAGCCACTCTTTTACTTAGTTGCGAGTGGATTATCTGCCTCCTGCCTCCGAAGGGTTGGGGGCCAGAGGCAGGGAGTGTGGAAGCCCATCCTTGCCTCTGGCTGCTTTACAAATTCCAGCAAAGGGGACTGTCGTTAAATACTGTTTCTGTACTATGCGCGACCCCGCCCAGTTGACTGGGCTAAAAACGGACAGTTCCTCTCACATGCTCATCCGTGTTATATCCTACCTTTATTCTCAGGAGTTGGGAGCATTTGATCCACTTTACTTCTGACCCACAGCTTCTCAGAACAGATTTGCTGCTGTCCTTGAGAATATGTTTGCAGAGGAGAAGGGTCGGAGTGGAGAGTGGGGTGCCAGCATCCCCCCAGAGAGGCCTCTGCTGCCCGGTTCTGCCCTATTCTGGGAATTGCGGTCATTACAGAATGGCCTTCAGACCTCATTAATTTGCGGGCTGGCCGCTGCCCCCTGGCCTTTGTGAGGGACTATATTGAAATGTACACAGGTGGGGGAATGATGCATTCATTCACTCAACAAACGTTATGGTGCCAGGCCTGCCAGCCACGGGGAGGTGTTCTTCTGTGACCGTGAGCCCCAACGGGAGCCAGCTGATGTGTTCTGAGTCATCTTTCTTTAGGAGCCCCCTGATGGCTGTGTTAAAAATGGGCTGTCAGGGGCCATGGGTGGAAGCAGGGAAACACAGCAACGTCTCCTGCACAGAAAACCCTCCCACCTCCCTTGACCACCTGTTCCAGCCGGCAGGTGCTTCCTAGCATCTGACTTGAGGCTCTCCTGCCCTATAGCCAATTTCCTCTTAAGGTGTTTGCAAGAAGCCAGAGAACGCCAGGCCCCTTACAATGAAACGAGAAAAGTCCGCTAGAAACCGCCTTCAGAATGCTTCTCAGGACACTGAGTGGCTGTCTTCAGCCTTTGTGACTGAGGCTGTCCCGTGTTCAGATCGACCCAGGGTTTTGAACTCTGACTATAGCACTCTGCTACCAGACCTGTCCGGAGCTCCTGGAGAAGATGGTGGTGGAGCGAGCAGGGAAGCCCAGTCCCACCCCTCACTCACAGAGGGATTCCAGGCAAGTCATGTCCCCACTCTGTGCCTCAGTGGCCACCGCTGGGAAACCACGGGTTGGAGCAGTCAGCCTGAAGACTACAAATCCTAACACTCTTTTTGTCCAAGAGGACCTGGGTGGGAAGGGGGAGGGCACCGCCTGAAGCTTCCCTAACCCTAAGGCTAACCAACCCCCGACATTGGCCCATCCTCGCCCCCCACCCCCCGCCCGAACTTGCTTCATCCACTTCTGCTCCCCTCTTTGGGCAGAGGGGCCTGGCACCGCTGTGGGCCTCATGCCCTGCCCCCAGCCTCTCCCTGCCCACCTCTCCCTGCTTTTTTATTAGATACCACCTGGGGCAGCCTGGCCCTTCATGGGTTAGGAAGAAAGAGCCAGCTAGAGTGGTTACGAATAAGGGCTTTGAAGCCAGACTGCCCGGGTTCAAATCCTGGCGCTGCCACTTTTGTTCTGTGTGACCTTAGGGGACTCATTTATCCTCTGTGATCCAGTTTTATTATCTGCAAAATGGAGGCAGTAATAATGCTTAGCTCATAGAGCTATTATGAGGATTAAATGCGTCAATATGCATATTTAGAACAGTGCCTGGCCCATAAAAAGCACTCTTTAAATCCTAACAATTCTTATTCCCAGCCCTGGAAGATATGTGTATTATTGTGTCCTTTCTAGGGAAAACGAAGTTGAGGTTCAGAGAGGTTAAGGGGCTTCCCCAAGGTCACACAGCCTGTGGGTCTCAGAGCTTGGCTTTAAACACTCCTGTGCCTCTTGCTCATCTCCCTACTTACAGCCATGACTCCCCATTCTCAGAGGTTTGGTCCCACCAAGCAGGTGGGTCTCCCACCTCCAGCATGGCTGGTGGGAAGGCGAGGGGGACGTGAGGCGTTGGGGGCGGCTGCACCACAGAGGTGAGTGGGAACACATCTGGCAGGAGCTAATTCCTATTTCGGGCAGGAGATGACACTATTCATTTGTTTGAGGGGCACTGGGGAAAAAAAACCAAACAAACGGAATTACCCACCTCCCCAAGGAGAAAACATCACCAAACAGATAAGTAAAAGAAAGCAAATGACAGGGAGAAAAGGCCATATTCCAGAATATTGGTTTTATTTGTAGGCATGAGGGGGCAGTGAGAAGGGGAGGTTGCTCTTGTTCTCCTGTTAATCTTGGCTTTATTTTTATCCATCACCCTCATTTTCCATTCCACATGTGTTCCAGGCCTGTCAGGGAGCCCAGCCCGCAACCTTGTATTTATTTAAATTCATTTTCGCATTTGTTCCTGTTAGTCAGTCTGTCCAGCCTGCGGTTCCTCTGGCCCTTCTGCCCACACAGCCCTGCAAGGTTGTGGTGCCGGCCCCATGGGCCCCTCCCAGGCGCCCTTTTAGTCCAGGGGTTCTGAATCCAGGATGGGAGCCCACTGACTCGCCAAGGCATCCTTGACCCTGAATGGAGAAAAATCTGCATCTTTATTTTTGCTAACCTCTACCTGAACTTTCGCACTCCCTTTAATTATGAAATAGAAACAAACCACAGCGGCTTTAGTAGTACCTGTGACTCTGAGCCCAAGAGAAATCTCAGATATTTTCATATCGCATTACAGGTGTCACAGGGATCTCAAAATATCATTTACACTCATCACTACTTTGAAATTACAGTGTATATTAGACCTGCTGCCGAATCTCATTGTTTTATGCCTTAAGAAGCACATAATTCTACTCTAACACCCTTTTTAAATGCTTTGATAACTGTATTTCAAGATAATTAGTTGGCATTGTGGTCCCGTGTGTTTTATTTTATGCAATTAAAATGTTATTCTCTTAAGGGGGTCTGTGGGGGTTACTAGACTGTAACTAGGGTCCATGGCACGAAAAAGAGGGAAGACTCCTCCTTAATCCCTGTCCTCACTAACTGCCCCGCTTCAGCCGGACTCCCTCCTTGGGCTTTTGCTGTAAGGCTGACCTTCCAGTGGTTCTCAGAGTTGCCATCCTGAGCTGCACATCCATTTGGGGTGAGGTGGGGTGAGAACAGAGAGGCCACTTTCTCCATGTCAGACATTCAGCTGAGGGTCCATTTTCTGGCTCTGGACCCTCCAGGCCACCGTTCAACTGGGCCCCATAAATCCACCTACCAACATCTACTTTGCAGTAGAGGCACAGGAAATATACATCCCTGGCACCCTAGGGAGTGATCCCAGCTGCCCTAAACTCTCCCTACCTGCTGACGTGACCCAAGACAAGGACCTCTGCTTTCCTATTTTCCAAAGCAATTTGAACTAGAAACCAAAGTCTAGAAGCAGTGACGAGAGATGAGGGAGAGAGAGGAGGGCAGGCTGCCAGCGTCTGTGGAGGCAGATGCAGGTTTCTGCTCCCTGTGGATGTGTGATTATCCAATCATCCAGGCCCTTCTTTCCCCTCCATTAGGGAGATAACTGGGATCTGGCTGGAAATGACCCGCCTCCCACTGAATCCCCCGCGGGGTATGAGGGAAGCAGATGGAATGCCCCCAGCATCCTGTACCCCTCGCCCAGCTTGTGACTTAGTCACTGAAGTAAAGCAGAGAGGAGTTAGAGGACGAGGGGTCTGGCCCAGGGAACAACCAAGGCACGGCACACTGCCTAACCCCTCTTCCCCCAGCCAGGTGCCCATCCTGGCCACTCCTATTTCTGAAAGGTTTTCTGGTGGTTCTGTTGCAAAGCAAAGCAGGGGTTAAGCGTCCACCCAAAGCACAGTCAGCATAGCTGGGACCTGGGATCCGTGGTGCCTGGGTGAGCAACCGCTCTGCACATTTGTTCCCCGCCTCTGCCCTGGCTGTGGGCAGGGGTCTGTCTGCGAGACCTCTGCCATGTCACAGCTTCAATACATATTTCTAGGGTGGCTCCCTCAAGATTTAGGCTCACCAGGAAAATATCTTTTGACTTCAAAGCAAAGCCGCTCTGATAGGAAAGCCAGGGGGGAGCAGGGCAGCCCCATCGGTGCTTTTTCCCATTAATTTCTCCCCAGTTGCCTTGGCTGAGGATTTTTCTGTGCGTGGCTGCATCCCGTGGTGTGATTCCTCCCAGCATGCTCAGCTCCAGCCTCCCTGAGGAGCAGAGGGTGTCCTCGACATGATTCAGACACCTCCTAATTTAGTCTCCCCGTAAATCTACTTAGCATGCTTTTTACGCCAGGCCCCGTAGCCCTGGTGGGGGTGTGAAGCAGGCAGGGCCTGTTTGGCAGCTCTAGTGCCAGCACCCATACCTCACCCCTCCCCACCCAAGTACCCATGGCTCTAGAGTCCCCTCCAGCGGCTGGAGGTCATCTTCCATATTGGATCTGGGGGATTGCTCCCCTTTCACCCAGCTCCCTTCCCCACGCCCACCACCTCCCATTGGCATGGATGGGAAGTACCAGGAATCATTTTATCCCCCTAAAAGCAGCGTCTGGTCTTCCTGGAGACCCCCACCCGGATCAGAAACAGAACTAACAAACTTCATGCTCTCTCCATCGCCTCTTGGCTGGCTCACGCCCACTCTGGTGCCCCTTCACCATGGGCCCTGGTGAGCCCAGCCTCACCCTAGAACGTGGTTTCTAACTCCCACACTCCCCCACCTGCCCCATTTGCCACCTGCTGTCACGGCCCCAACAGCAACTGGTGGTGTGTCTTGTTCATCCCCGTCTTGAAAGGTAGGGATAAGCAGAGCTCAGCTAGGAGCTGTGCCTGTGTATCCCACCCCGTCACCGTGACCATGGGCTGTGAAACATCCTCATCAGCAAGGCACAGGGAGTGCAGAGCCCTGCAGGGCAGCCGTGGGGAGGGCCGGCCACTGAGGAGGCGGGGAGCCTCCTCCCCACCGCTTTCCTGGGCTCCTGCTGCCTCTGTCCCCTGAGCGGGGAGAATGGTGCAGGGATGGGCCGGGAGGGGGGTAGGAGGCATTCGATGCGAGGCAAGGTTTCATGGCTGTGTTGTCATTCCGTCCATGAAGGCCTAGGGCACACGTTTCCTCCTTCCTCTCCAGACCTTAGCTTCTCCATTGAATTTGAAAAAGGAATTGGGAGTGAGAGAAGTTTTCGAGATCAGTGTTGTCATATGTTTACATCCCAAGTTGGAAGGAGGTTTCGGTGCAGAGAAGAGTGTATTTCCCTCTCCTTTGTCCTGACAAGGGCCCTGAGCCTAGTGTCAACAGGCAGAAGGTACCTCTGCTCTTCTCACTCGAGCACAACGAATTCAGAGGGGAACCTTCCACGTGAGCTCACAGAGCAGGGCCAGCGATACACAGCGAGCAGCTAGTGAAGCACGCAGGGGAGCAGGCCGGGGGCAAGAGGAAAGAGATGCCCTAGAGAGACTCTTGCATTGAGTGGGAGGTGGCAATCAGTCGTTCGTTCGCTTATTCAGCAGGTATTTGTTGAGCACCTACTGCGTGCCACATGCTCTTCTAGGCGCTGTTCGTAAGTGAACACACAGCCGAAGTCCAGCCCTCGGGCAGTGTATGTGCCAGCAGTGGAAGGCTAAAGAAACAAATCGATGTATATTATGCCAAGTGGTGACGAGGGCCGTGGAGAAAATATAAAGCAGAGTGAGGGGCCTAAGGGAGTGCTTGGGAGGGGAAGGGGTTAGAGGAAGTCTCTCCAATAAGATGACGTTTGAGGAGAGACCTCAGTGAAGTGGCGGGTGAGCTGTGTGGCTATTTGGAGGAGGAGCATTCCAGGCAGAGGGAGCAGCCGGCGTGGTGGCTCGGAGGCAGGAGTGTGCCTGCACGTCGAGGAAGCCACGAGGAGGCCCGTGGGCTCGGGGAGGGCAGACGAGCCTGGCTGTTTTTGAGGCTCTGCTTTCGGAGGCAGGAGCATAGCGAGCAGGGAACAAGGCACTTGATCGGACCAAAGTTTCAAAAGGACAGTCTCTGGAAACAACCCAGATGCCCACCACCTGATGAGTAGATAAACAAATGTGCTGTCTCCGTACAGTGGAATATTATTCAACTGTTATAGTAATGAAGCTCTGGTCCATGGTGCAACACAGATGAACCTAGAAAGCAGGATGCGAGGTGAAAGAAGTCAGACACAAAAAGCCACATAGTGGGTGATTCCATTTACATGAAATGTCCAGAACAGGCAGATCCATAGAGACAGAAGACACATTGGTGGTCGCAGGGGCTGGAGGGAAAGGGAATGAGGAGGGACTGCTCGTGGTACAGGATTTCCTTTGGGAATGATAAAAATGTTTTAGAACTAGATACAGGTGGTGGTTGTACAACGTGGTGAATACACTCAAAACCACTGAATCGTACACATTAAGATGGCTAAAATGGGCTTCCCTGGTGGCGCAGTGGTTGAGAGTCCGCCTGCCGTTGCAGGGGATACGGGTTCGTGCCCCGGTCTGGGAAGATCCCACATGCTGCGGAGCATGCTGTGAGCCATGGCCGCTGAGCCTGCGCGTCCGGAGCCTGTGCTCCGCAACGGGAGAGGCCACAACAGTGAGAGGCCCGCGTACCACAAAAAAATATATATATGTGGCTAAAATGATGAATTTTATCTCAATTAAAAAACTTTAAGGATGCACTGGCTGCCTGGGTTCATAGACAATGCAGGGCAGGACCATTCCTAGGAGGCGAGGGCAGTAAGTGGGCAGAGAGGTGTGTGCAGGGGTGGGGAGTGTTTTGAAGGGAGACGATTTGCTGGGGTGATGGGGGTCCTTGAGAATGACTGCACGAGCTGTTGAGCAGTTAGGAAACCGGAGCTCTTACTTCCTGAGATAGTGAAGCATTAGCTTTGGTGAGGGGAAGGTGGGATCCGTGGTTCAGCTTTCAACGTGTTAGGTTTGACACGCTCGTTAGACGTTCAAGTGGAAATGCCAGGAAGCCAGAGCGGGTGTGCTGGTAAACGCCCAACAGGCGGCTCTGGGGTTGGAGGACCCTAACATGTAGTACTTGGTGATCTCTATGGTGTACATACTCCTACCATGGCCTATGTCAAGCTACCAGCGTGACGTCAGCTGGCTCTCCGAGATCCTAGAAATCCGACAGGAGCCTCTCGAGCCAAGGAGGCTGCAGCCACACTATGTGGGTCCAGGCTGGAGGGGAAAATGGGAGCGTTGCCAGCGTCTGGATTCTAGTAAAAGCCGTGGGTCTAACCAGGCTCACCCAAGGAAAGGGGTGTGGGTAAGAGCAGAGAGCAGGGCGGGGGGCTGTGGGCACCTCAGTGTTCATGTTAGGGGAGATGAGGACGAACCAGCAAAGACACTGAGAAGGAGCCACCCCTGAGGGAGGAGGAAAGCCCAGAGGCAGCACTGAAGGCCAGGAGAACTGACTGAGACAGTGGTGGGGAGACAGGAGGCAGCTGCCTGAACATCTATCAGTAGTCCCCAATTAGCATATGTATCTGTATTTGCTTTTCTGTTCTCAGCATAAGGACTCTTAATTACCCTCATTAGGGAAGGTCCAAATCCACTGACATTTACTGAGCAGGTCCACCAGGCTTTTGTTTGTTTGTTTTTATTTTAAATCCACTTAAGCCTCTTCTCCCGCCCACCTTCAAAGCCCTCCCTAGTACACCGGCTTGGCCCAGCCCTTACACGGATGCAGGACTTTCCTTCCCTAGCTCTGCAGTCCGTGCAGATATGCTAACTCATCCTAGAGGAACGGGACTGTGCTTAAATAAGCAGACCACAAAGGTGAAGTGAGAAGCGAATGGATCTGAAAGGCATTCTGCTGAGTGAAAGCAGCCAGTCTCAAAGGCGACAGACGTCCTGTGTGATTCTGTGACATTCTCAAAAGACAAAACTCTAGTGACTCAGAACCCATCAGTGGTTACTAGGGGTTAGGGGTAAGAGAAGGGTGACTGGAAAGGGATAGCACAAGGGAGTTTGGGGTGGGGGTGGACCTGTCCGCATCCTGTTTGTGATGGGGGAATGCAAAGCTATATATTCTAAAATGTATAGAACTGTATACCCCCAAATGTCAATTTCACTGCATGTTAATGATAAAATTTCTAAAAATTTATATTACTGAAGACCTTTCCACCCACATCCCCCCAAAAAGGATGACGTGAAAGGTACCAGCATAAATAGCACCACTGATGGACTTTTATGCTCACATAGCACCATCCTTCTCTCCACTGTCATTTAATTCAAGAAATATATAATACCACCCCCTGTAAGGGGGAAGGGTAGGCTCTAGGGCCATGAATGCCACAATGAGTTTGAACCTAATTCAGCAGGCAGTCAGGAGCCATCATCGACAGTTCTTGGTATGAGTGATACCCTCAGAGATGTGCTTTATGCTGGTTAATCTGGACAGAAGGAGAAAGAGGACAGGGTGATGGCAGATAGCACAAATGGGCAGGGGCTGGAGGTGGGGTCCGTGAAAAAGACGAGGGTTGGAGTGAGGCTAGGGTTTGGAATCCCAGAGGTGGAAGTGGCAGAAGCTCAAAAGGGCAGGCGAGGGAAGCGGCTAGATGGAGGAAAAGATGGCAGCTGTCACCATCTGCCACCACTCTGCTGGGCACGGCCAGGCTCCTGGTTTCATCTTTCCCTCAGCTTAGTTCTTCATCTGAATGCCCTCCACCACCCTTGCCTGTTCTCTCTCCGAGTCTCTCTCTGTTTATCTTTGTTAGCTTTTCTTTGAATCAGATCATCCCTCTCTTGCCCCGCTTCCCACTGTCTCTATCTTCTGATTCTTTCTCACACCCACACAT
This sequence comes from Lipotes vexillifer, assembly GCF_000442215.2. NCBI lineage: Eukaryota > Metazoa > Chordata > Mammalia > Artiodactyla > Lipotidae > Lipotes > Lipotes vexillifer. The sequence continues at coordinate 1,749,108 of NW_006781396.1, read as the reverse complement.
TCACAGATACATACATGCAGCTCATTCACTCACGCCTGTATTGCTTTGTCTGTTTAACCACAGTTACTACGTGGCCAATACCTGTGTGCCTGGGAAGGCGTGGCATGGGTCATGTAGGCAGGGCTCTTTGCAAACCTGGGCAGCTGTGCCCGGGTTTGACTTCGGGATGCCCAAGCGCAGCTGAGTGACACTGTCATCAGGCATGGTCACCCATCTGCCTGGAGCCCAGTGCCCTGTCCCCGCCTAGGACCCTTTCCTTAGGGCATTTGTGGTGCATTTGTTCTCAGGGAAGGGGCCCCAAGTCTGGGCAGCTCCACCCAGCAGAGGGCTAGGAGCAGGAAGGAGATGAAATCACCCACTCCCCTCGTTTTTTTCTTTTTGAAGTATGTCACTTAGAATGATCATACGCAACTCCTCCGGAGTTGTCGCAACTGGCCATATTACATTGATTACCAGGCTCCGCTCCGCCAAGCCTCTTGAGGCAATGGGATCCCTCTCCGCCCCCTCCCTGCCACCCAGAGGCATGGGGAAGGTGGACTCGCTCTTGGAGAGGCAGAGGAATGTAAAGTGGTGTGATTAGCGCAGGCAGGCAGAGTCCCCCTCCTGATTTCCATAAGACGTGTAGATTTCTTTGCCTTGCCACATTTCTCTCTCTGTGGGAACAGGGAAATAGTTTTAGCATGGTAAATGGACAGAGCCAGGCGGCTGCTCAGTGCAAGGCCCACTCCCAGCTCTGCACCTTGCCCCTCCCTGCTCCGAGGCCCAGGCCCTAGAGGGCCCAGCCAGGAAGCAGAGGCTGGACACCCCCTCCGCCAGCCCAGCCAGGCTCCCTGTCCTCCTGCTGTGGCCCTGCCCCTCAGGCCTTGTGATCTTCTGCAGAAGGGGCCCCCGGAGGGAGGGGCGGGAAGATTCTGGCCTTGGGGCAGACTGGGATGCACACCCTTTCTTCCTGCAGTTTGGCCTCTCCCCCCTGCAGCTCTGAGTACACTTACACTTTCGCCCACTGCCCCAACCCCAGCCAAAACTCAGGTGCAGAGTTTGCCAGTGGAGTGAGAAAGGGGATTGAAGCCAGGTGTGAGGGTGACGTCCAAGTTGGCAGATTCTGACCAGAATGGCAGACTTTAATGTTAGAAAAGTGGCCGCCCGTGCTGGGAGGCCGGGCCACAAGGAAGAAATCCTTAAGCTTTCCGCTTAGCACAGGTGCCTTCTAACAGGGTCCCATGCAGGAGAGAGGGAGGAAAGGATGAGGGGGCCATGGCCTGGCTCCCTTGGCATCTTGTGGGGTGGAGCATATTGTTCTGGAATTAAGAGCTCGGGCCTCATGAATCTCACATGGTCCCTCTGCCCTTTGCTCGCGGAGGTACCAGTCCAGTACCTCTGGCCTGGGCAGCAGTCTCTGCACGTGTGGGCCTGGAAAGGTCCCTTTGAGCCCTGGGCTTTCCACATAAAGCTTGCCGTTCAGCCACATCCACGGGCACTATTAAGGGGAGCCTAGCCCTCCTGACAGGTACCCCCTGAAGCCACTTTGTTTCAGTGAGTACCCACTGGGCTGATTGCTCAGGTCCCTAGAAGTCCAGGGTAGCCTAAAGATTTGGATGAAATGGCTATTTGCTTGGGGCATAGAAATGAGGCCAGAGGTTCCATCTCCAGGGGTGGGTACAGTTAGCTTTGCTGTATCTAATGGACATAGGTGGCACCTGTGACCCCCAGACGGAACTCACCCAGAGCCATGGGCACCAAGGCTGAGCAAAAGCTGCTAGTCTGCTGTGCACCCTCCTCATTGGTAAGCACCAGCTCCCGTGAGTGAGCCGCTTGGGGGTTTGAGCCTCCGAAGTCAGCTCAGACTTTGGGGAGCACCTGTGGGACACAGGGGCTGGTGTGGTTGGAACTAGATGCTTAGACTCCTTGTTTTCCACACCCAGCGCATGACCTCCACACCTGCACAGTGGTGCCAGCCGGCCCCTGCTGGGCTCTCAGACTCTCATCGTAGAGTTGAGGACCTATCATCCTAATATGCCTGAGATTGCCAAGGTTTTAGCACTTTAAGCCCACATCTCAGGAACCCTCTCAGTCTCAGGCAAACTGGGACAGCTGGTCAACCAGGGGCAGGGCCCATCATCAACGATGCAGGCTTGAGAGGGGGCCCACTCCAAGGCTCTGAACCAGACAGGCCTGGAACACAGAAGAGCAAGAGACAGCAGAGCTGAGCTACCCCCGCTCGACATGGGCTTTGCTGGGTCCCTGGAGTTGGGACTCAGCACCCAGGGACAGAAGGGGTGGGGAGAGGGGCAAGGAAAGAAACAAGCTGACACGGGTAGCTGGGTGAGATCCCCATAGTGCACTAGGGTGACGGGCTGCAAATTAGGAAAACAGAATTTGAAAGCACCTGTCCCTCATTTACCTTAATGCATGTACCCAATGCACATTGTAATTCATTTCCCAGAAGAGCTGGGGCTGGCTGCAGGGCTGACAGACCGGATGCCTCTGGAGGGAGAGAGGGAGAGAGGAAGGGAGGGAGAGAGGGAGAGAAGGAGGGAGGGAGGTGTGCACGCACAGGTGAGGAGCACCTGCCCACCTCTGGTTCTCTTCTGTAGATGAATGATACACACGCCTGCTAGTGATGGAACTGACAGCTCTCTAGTATTCTTTCTCCAAAGTGCCAGGTGCCAATAGGATTGAATTAGATTTCACAGGGGTTTTTGCAATACATGGAATTCACCAACAAATTACTCTTAAAGAGGGAAAATCAATTATTTGGAGCAGAGATAAGCTGAAGGCAAGGCAGCCTCGGATTGATCCTGTCTGTGCAGGCGTGTGTGGAATTCGACAGATAACCTGGAGAGAGGAGGGCCAGGTCTGCCGGAGACAGGATTGGAGGAGGGGGAAGCAGAGGAAGGGCGATGGGGGGAGGGGGAGGAGGGAGGCAGGAAGAGTTGGAGGTCGAAGGTAAAGGAGGGAGAAAATGAAAAGGGAAAGGGGAGAGGGGAGGGGGAAGGAAACAGGGAGAAGAGAGATAAAAGCAAAAGGAGAAGAGAGAAAAGATGGAGAGGGAGGGAAGGGGCGAGAGAGAAGGATCAGAGAAGGCTCGGAGAGAGGAGTGGACCGAGCAAGTGCGGAAAGCAGTTTGAAAGAGCACAGCAGGTGTTAATGGGCCCTTAGAGAATCACCCAGTCCACGCTTCCCATTTTGCAGATCAGGGAACTGAGGCCCAGAGAGATGAAAGGTCCTGCCCCAGAGAGGAATGGCAGATCCCGAGAAGACCTCAGATCCCTGGTTCCTGACCTCAGGCTCACACTGTTCAAGGGTCTAAACCACAGAGGAGCTTGGGAAGGGGGTGTAGGTGGACTGAGAGCCTGGAATGAGGGCTGGCCTTCACCCTGCTGCATCCTGGGAACCCTCCCAGGCCCAGGCCGACTGGGACAGTTGGTCAACCAGGGGCAGTGCCCACCATCTCTGATTCAGGCAGGCCTGAGAGTTGGCCCACTCCCAGGGTGGAGGAGCTGAGTGAGGCTCTGAGCCAGGCAGGTCTGGGATGCGGACGAAGACACAGCAGAGCTGAGCGACCACCATGTGACGCGGGCTTTGCTGGGTCTCTGGAGTTGGGACGCCGTGCCCAGTAACTGGAGGGGGTGGGAGGAACGCAAGGAGACAGAAGGTGGCCATTCACCCAGAAATTAATGGGGACGTGCCGGCATCAGCTCCCCCAGACTGAAGCTTGGAAGGTCCCTGGGGACTGAGGCGGAGTCAGGGGATGGAGGCAATGACAGTGCAGGGCTTCTCCCCATTGTCCCCTGGACTCCGACTTCACAGTAGGCAGCCTGCGCAGTGGGTGTGGGACAGCTGCCCCGGGCCGGCAGGCAGGCAGGCGGGGCCAGAGCAACTTGGTGCCCCCCCTTAAGTGTGGGGCTGGGGAAAGAAGCAGCAAGTTTTGAAGTGAAGGGGTGAGGAGAGGCCGGCCCCCTGCCAAGTTCACTTGGGCATGTCTGACTGGAGTTAGTTAAGTGAAAGGATGGACACAGGAGTGATGAAGAATACATCTTCCGTGGACTTTTGATTTTCTGCCATTCAATAGCATGGATTAGACCAACAGGGCACAGTGGAAGAGGGAGGGAGGCCTAGGGCCCCCTGCCCAGGATGAGGGGGTCCCCTCACCCCTGCACACATCCAAGCCTTTGTCCTTCTCTGCCTGCCCCTCTCATTCCTGGCCAAGCCGAGGTCTAGAAATCAGCCCCTTCCCAGGGGTACCTCTCTCCCTCCCTTCCCTTCCAGAACAATGATAACCACTCTCCTTTACTGAGCATTTACTCCATCCCAAGCACTTTACTAATATTTTGCTACTCTCCCACGATAGCCCTATCAGGTAGGCTTCATTCTTCCCATTTTGCAGGTGAGGAAGTTGAGGTTCAAGGAGATGAAATTGTGCAAAAATCACACAGCTGGAAAGGGTAGTACCCGCATCTGGACTCAGGTCTAAGTCCAAAGCCTGTGCTTTTAGCCACCACTGAAGCTTAGGGCCTCAAACCTTGGAATTACTGGTCAGAGGGCTCTTCCCTGGCTGACCTGAATTTTGGACAGGGCTTCTGCGAGGGTGGCACTGACTCTGTGGGCCCATCTCCGCACTCCAGGTCCCCAGCCCCATTCCCACCTTGAGCTAAGGGTGTCCCACCAGCCCACAGAGCTCTCTGGGTACCTCTGGGGGTCCCTGGGTCTTCTTCGTCTTGGCTCACAGCCCTGCAGGGTCCCTAGTCCCCTCTACCTGCACGTGACCCTGGTCCTTCCTCTTCTATTGAAAGGAATTAAGGTCCCCTCCAGGGCACATCGTGGTTCACAGGGTGGGGTGAGGGTCCCCTAGCATTTGGGTACAAAGGAAAAACACACACAAGGCTCCTGCCGTCAGGGAGCCTCCTGTCTTAGGCAAGAAAACATAACCCACACGTCACGCACCAAAACCTGGTGAAGCAAAGAGACAACACTGCTGCTTAGTCCTGTGGGGTATGCTTTATTCTCCCCACTTCACAGAGGAAGAAATTGAGGCTCCAGGAGTGGAGGTGTGTTGCCCAAGGTCACACAGCTAGGAAGCAGCAGAGGCTGTTTCCCAACCCCAAACCCCATTCTCTCCACTGCATTACACCACTGGGTCACCAACCCGGCCACTACCCTGACCAACAGTGGAGGGAAATGAGCGTCTCTAAGGGGCAAACTGGTGCCACCATCAGCAGGGAGGTACCTCAGGGTGGGGAGAACCAGGCAAGAGTCAGCAGGATGAGGAAAGCACCTGCAGGTCTCACATCCAGGGAAGGAGTCTGGGGGCTGCGTCAGGCCTTCCTCCCTTTGGGGAACCAGGTCATCTACAGAGGGAAGTGTCAGCGGCCCGAGACCACAGGGGATGACTGGGGGAAGCCATATCCAGAGAGAAGTCAGGTGCAGGCTCCGAGAGCACCCAGGACACCTCCAAGCAAGCCTAATGGCCTGACAGGGTGGAATCTGCTCCCCAAGAGGAGGGAAGGGCCCTGCATATGGCAGCTGTTAACCAGCGTGAATGCCACCCGGGATCCTGCCAGGCTTGTTGTGAGCGCTCAGTGAGCTAACAGTTGTAGAGGACCCAGCACATAATAACCTCTCAATACATAGTTGGAAAACAACACCGGGTCAATCACAGAGCCAATATTGGCTGTGGGAGCTGCAAAGAGGCTAGGCAGGAACGTCCTTGCCGGGCAAGGTCTGCTCTGACCGCCCTCAAGGCCACCCCTCCACTTCCAGGAGTGGGAGGGGAGCTCTGGGGAGTCGAGGCTGGGGAGGCAGCCCCTGCTGGCAGCGGCCTATACCTTGGGCTGGGGGCTGGTGTGCTGCCCTCCACGGGGTAGGGGACGGTGGTGCCAAGACTTCAGTCACCAGGAGCAAAGCGCAGCTCGCTGCACGGGGCGGGAGTAGTGAGGAGTGATTTCATGCGTCCCTCCCCTCCAATAAATAAAGAAAGCCAAACTCTCGCAGCCCCACAGGCAGCCAGCAGGCTCCCCAGCCCGATGCGGGGAGGGGCCGGCGCTGCAGCTCGGCTCTGGGACCCGCGGCTGCCGGCTATCAACCTTCTCATCGCCTCTCCTGGCTGGAAGAGAATTTAATCCACTGGGCTCCTCTCCACACACACTGGGATCCTTTTGATGTTCCTCTTTATCTCCTTTCCCAACAAAATTGCCCCTCGACAGCTCCAAGAGGGCCTCCTGCCTCTCCCCACCTCCCCCCTCCCTCCCCGCCCCACTAAGCAGCGCGCACTCAGCTCCCCACCCCAGAACGGGCTGCAAGGAGCAAGGGCATGGAGGACACAGGACCCAGAGGAGCAGGGCCGCACCCTCCTACAGCCCAGGCTCCCCTCCCCTCCACCTGGCTCCCTGATCTTGGCAGAGGCGCGCTTTGCCCCTTGGGCCTCGCTCTTGGCATTTATCGAAGGTAGGAAGGGTCTTCCAGTGCCGTCTGATGCCAGTTCTTTGCACACGTGAGGAGCAGCGTTCTGTAGAGGGGGCGACACGCAGGAGGCCAGGAGAGCGAGGTGATGAAGAGCTTGGACTCTGTGGGAGTCAGTACTGACCCGAGTTTGAATCCTTCACTGGCAGCTGTGCATCTTGAACAAGTTACCCTCTCTGGCCTCAGTTTCCTTCTCTGTAAAAAGGGTGGACTGACGCTGACGTCACTGGGATGTGAAAATTTTGGTTAAGGTATGAAGCACACGGTAGAGGCTTGGTAAATGGAAGCTGCTGTTTCAGAAGGCTCTGGGCTGAGGGCTGCAGTTAATAGGGGTTTTGCACCAACTTAATGAACTGGGTAATAATCCCACACACACATCCCGAGGGATTAACAGTCACAAGCCAAGTCCCAGCGGGAATTAGCCCTCTGGGCAGGTTCTGAAAGGGGCAGGCTGAGCATTTGAGGGAATTTAGCCGGAGGTGGCTCTGGGGTCTCAGGACAGCCATATGCGGGGTCCTGACAGCTACAGTGTCAAGCCTAGTGAACTTCCAGTCCCTGGTGGCAGATCAGCGAAAAGGGAGTTGACCTCACTCATTGAGACCCAGAGATGTCATATGAAGGGGCCAAGAGGCCCTGGTGGTGGAGAGGTGGTCGGAAACCCAGCGCTCCCGCCTGGCCAGGCGCTCACCCTGCATCTGCACTGAGCTAGCACCACCTTCCCAGGCGTCCCCTCAGTCCCTCTGCCTGCGCACTCCCTCACCCCCAGCCTGGCTCCGTCCCGGCGATTCTCCAACTTCAGCGTGCATCAGAACACCTGGAGGGCTTGTTAAAACAGTGCCGAGCCCCACCCCCAGGGTTTCTGATATGGTAAACCTGAGTGTGACAGGCAAATCTGCATTTCTAACAAGTTCCTAGGTGATTCTGATGCTACCCGTTCCTGTAGAACACTCCGAGAACCACCGCCGTCCCGCGTAGTTCTCATCCTTGGGTGCACATTAGAACGAGTAAGAGCTGAGGAGCGTTATAAGATCCTGACGTCTCGTCTCCTCCACCCCAAGTCTAATTTCCTTGGTCTGGGGTGCAGCCTAGGCATGGGGGTATTTTAAAGCACCCCAGGTGGGTAGTTTTTTGAATTTATTTATTTATTTATTTTTGGATGCATTGGGTCTTCGTTGCTGCACGCGGGCTTTCTCTAGTTGTGGCGAGCAGGGGCTATTTTTCGTTGTGATGCGCAGGCTTCTCATTGCGGTGGCTTATTTTGTTGGGGAGCACAGGCTCTAGGCGCATGGGCTTCAGTAGTTGTGGCACGCGAGCTCTAGAGCGCAGGCTCAGTAGTTGTGGCACGCGGGCTCTAGAGCGCAGGCTCAGTAGTTGTGGCGCACGGGCTTGGTTGCTCTGCGACATGTGGGATCTTCCCCACCTAGGGCTCGAACCCATGTCCCCTGCATCAGCAGGTGGATTCTTAACCGCTGCGCCACCACGGAAGTCCCTCCCCAGGTGTTTTTTTTTTTTTTTTTGCTGTATGCAGGCCTCTCACTGTTGTGGCCTCTCCCGTTGCGGAGCACAGGCTCCGGACGCGCAGGCTCAGCGGCCATGGCTCACGGGCCCAGCCGCCCCGCGGCATGTGGGATCCTCCCGGACCGGGGCACGAACCCGTGTCCCCTGCATCGGCAGGCGGACTCTCAACCACTGCGCCACCTGGGAAGCCCCCCAGGTGGTTTTGATGTGTGGCTGGGTGGAGAACTACCACTCTGCCTCTGCCCTGCTCACCCTTCTGGATCCCCGTGGGTGCCTCCAAGCTGCCCTCCCGGTCCCAGCTGATGTCTTCCCAGCCCTGACTGAGCAACATAGTTCCCTAGGGAGTGTCCAAAAAATGCAGCTGCCTGGGCCCCACCCCTGAGAGATTCTGACACAGTGGCCTTAGGCATCTGAGTTTCTTTTTCGAGCTCCACTGGCAATTCTGAAGTGCAGCCAGGTAAGGAGGGCTGTGCTGGTGTGAGTCACACATGGCTGCCAAGTTCACCTTCCTTTTTTTTTTTTTTTTTTTTTTTTTTTTTCGCGGGCCCTCTCCTGCTGTGGCCTCTCCCGTTGTGGAGCACAGGCTCCGGACGCACAGGCTCAGCGGCCATGGCTCATGGGC
>NW_006781396.1:1726283-1740499 GCF_000442215.2 Lipotes vexillifer | reverse complement strand
CACGAAGCCGCGTCCCCTGCATCGGCAGGCGGACTCTCAACCACTGCGCCACCAGGGAAGCCCCACCTTCCTTTTTTAACCCCAGTGTTCGCGTGCTCCAGAGCCTAGAGTGCCTCCCTACTGCTCACGGAAGCAATGTCATGCTGGAGCCCTCCAGATGGCGCCTGCAGAGGGACTCCAGGAGAGCTGCAAAGCCTCCCAATACCCCAACAATCTCCCCAGCTTCTGTACATGGACCCTTTGTAATCAGCTCACTTGTCTGCCTCATCATCAATTATTCTTCTGCTCTGCATGCCTTGCTTAGGCCAGTGGTTCTCAAATGGTGGTCTCAGACCAGCAGCGGTATCCGCATCACCTGGAACTTGTTAGAAATGCAAATTCACAGGTCCACCCCAGACCTACTGAATCAGCTATTCCTGGGGGAGGACGGGCAGTTGGTAGTTTACCAAGCCTCCAGGTGATTCTGATACACGCTAAGGCCTGAGAACTTCGTGTTTAAAGCCGCTTCCTCCACCTGGAGTGCATTTTCGCTTCCTTCATTTCTAAAGCAACTCCTCGTGGGGCAGCCTCCTCTGCTGGCGTCCTCTTAGATTTGGCCTTGGAGTGCTCAGTGATGCCGTGTTGGTTTGCTCAGCTCACTCATATTGCTGGATGGAACTTCAGTACATTCCCCCCCGTGCCCTGGAGCTGCAGTTGGGGGACGCCCACATCAGACCCTGACTCTGTTTCCCTCAGTCTGGAGGGCACCGCAGCCTGGGAGCTGGGCCTGGGCTCTTATCCTCGCTCTGCCGCCAACCTCTGTGAATTCCATTTCCTCTGGAGGGGTTTCCAAGCGCCAGTATTCCTTCATCTCCACCGTGTGGCCCATGGGAAGAGGATCGAACAGAGTAACGGGTGAGGAAAAGCTGCTGAAGCCCCTGCGCATCTGAGCACCTCCTGTGTGCCTGCTCTGATGTGGCTTTGCTCTACCCCAGGGGCTCCCAACAGCAGCGGCAGAAGGTTATTCTGTGGTTGTTCTGAGCTGTGTCTGGTAAAGAGTAGGCATCCAGTGAATGTTTGCTGTGTGATGCTTGTTCGTATCGTCAGCTATATCTGAACAACTGTGAAACGAGTTTCGGGACATAGTTTTCAGTGGAAAAAATCCAACACGGCAGTGTGTAGAGCATGCTACTGTTTGTGTCGAAGAGGGGAGGCGTAGATACACAATGCTCTCTTACATGTATGGATTTCCTGGGGAAAGGGACCCAGGGATTGGGGTATGGTTGTCTCCGGGGAAGGCTCTCAAAGGGTAGGGAGGGGCAACAGGGAAAGGGAGTCGGTTGTGTGCCCTTTACACTTTTGAATGAACTATGTGAAGACTTTCCAAGTCTGTGTTTATCACGTCATTAACATTTTCTATGTTAGGAAAATTAAAACATAACAATGCTTGGGGTCGTTTCCTGCAGGGGTTCTGTCCAGGCTCCTGGGAGTAGGACAGAGGGACGTGGCCCCTCCTCTCCCAGCCTTTGACCATCCCCACCTCCCTCTGGGTGAGGACAGAGGGAGCTCAGGGATACAGGAACCCCTGCCCGCCTCACACTTTGTGCCCCTGTACCTCTTCCTCTGTGTCCCTCCCCGTCCTCTGGTTGTGGGGCTGCACAGACCTCCCCACACCCCAGCACGTGTGTTCACACCCCACACACACACACCCCTCCTCGGCACCCCAGAGGACGTGGCCCAGCAGATGCAGAGGGGACTGTTCCTCCGGAGCTGGGTGTGCTCCTGGGGTCCAGCTCGGCCCCTTTCTGTTACCCTGACCTCGGATCTCACCATTTTCTCTCTGGTTCCTGCTTCCTCCTTCCCGGCTCCTTCTCTGTCTCCATACCCTTTGACTGACCGACTTCCCCTGATAGAACCTGGTAAGTGAGCCTGGGAAGGGCTGGGGCTGGGAGGCATGCGGGGCACTGTGGGGAGGGAGCTTCGGTGGGGGGCATGCTCCACCTGCTGTGGGCACAGCTCAGACGGCCCACCCTCTCGGGCCCCAGGTCCTGTGGAGGGGCCAAGGTCCAGGGGAGGGAGAGGTGTCGGTGTCAGCTGCTCAGGGCTGTCACAGGCTGCCGGCTTTGGCTATTAGTGCCCCTTCGGGCATTTAATTGGTCCTCTCGGTCTGATGGATGGATCCCACGCCAGGGAGGCTTGGAAACTCCACAGCCCAAGAGGGCCGGAAGAGCCTTGCCTGCACAATCTGCGGGATCGCCTCTGGGCTGGGGGCCCTGGAGGACCCGCTGCTTGCCTGGATCCCAAAATTGGCAGTGCTCTTATTTTGCCAACTCGTAGTTGTAAGTAGAAAAACCTCAAGAGACCGAGGGTTAACGTGCATTTATTTCACAAATGTATCTGAGCACCTAAGGGACAGCTCCAAGGGCATCAGAATCTTGTGGAGCTCAGGCTTCGCTGAGGGTGTCCTTTCCAGCCTTGCTGGGACCACCCCTCTCTGATGGTGTAAAGGCTTCCAGGTTGCCTGGCTGCCCCTCTCTCAGGAATGGGCTCTGGGAGGAAGCCCCTCAACATCCCTGGGCAACCAAGAAGAGAGGCGTGCCTCCCTGCCAGCCCCTGGTTCCACAGGAACACGTGCCCAGAGGGGCTGTACCGGGGTCTGGGCTGAGGGAGGGTCATGCGGGCCAAGCAGGAGGACGTGTCCTCCTGGCGCTGAGAGCCCAAGTCTGTAGCCCACTGAGCATCTCAGCAAGGCTCGGGAGAGGCTCTCGACTGGTTAGTTCCAAATCACAGGCCGCCCACCTAGGTTGGAGGGGGCTAGTCTGGGGGTAATTTCCCCCCCATGCAGGAGGTCAAATCACTTTCAGGGCAGAGCAGTCTCCAGGTAGTCAGTAAGCCCTGGCTCCCACCTTCAGCAGTAGCTCCTCCTCGTCTGGAGACTTGGGTAGCATGCAGAGAGAGATCACAGGTTTTGTGTGAGGACAAGCCAGCTGGCGTCTGAGGGCCCGGTGAGCTCTGGCCCTGATTGGAATGATCAGAAACACCTGGCCTAGAGTGAGGCCTCCCCACCTGAAGCCATGGCCTCGGGCTGCTGGGCTGTAGGAGAACCAGTGAAGGTCCTGGTGTCTCTGCACTATCTGGGATTCCGTATCCTCCCAGCCACCACGGCTGGCCGCACAGAGGGGCACATGGCGGTTCACTTTGCCACTCAGCCACCTGGGTGGTTCCCACACCCCGTGTAAGCAAGGCAGTGTTCCCCCTGACTGACGTGGTCCAGAGGGATGACGGAGGAAAAGCAGTGTCCTGCTCTGGCCCTCATGCCCTATCCTGTCCAAGCCAACCGTGGATGCTTATTTGCTTCTCTCCCCTCCCTTCTGACCCTCTTTCCTCTTCTTTCCTGCATCTCCCTGCCGGGTCTTGCAGCTGGCAGATGCCTCTCCAGTTGGGGTCACTGGGGCAGAGGAAGGGAGCAGGAGATGGAAAATGAACCAAACCCTCTGCAAGGGACATTGTGGGCATCTGCTGGGGTGATGCAGGCAGAAAGAACAGGGGGAGACTTCCAGAAGGTCTAGACACGGGCAGAAGGGTCAGGGAGCCAGGCCAGGATCGCCCAGGGGAGGCCAGGCCACTTTGGAGTGGGGTGGGGGTGGGGGGTAGACAAGCCCTGCTTCAGCCCCGGCGCCCGCTCTGACTGGTTTCTTCTCCATTTTGATCCAGGGCCTGAACAGCATGTTCGAGGTGTACCTGGTGGGGAACAACTCTCACCACTTCATCATCTCCCCCACCTCCGTCCAAGGGAAGGCAGACGTTCGCATCCGGGTGGCCATCCCCCTGGACTATGAGACTGTGGACCGTTACGACTTCGACGTAAGGCCCGCTCACCCTCTCCTTGGCCTGGTGCGGGATTTCAGGGAAGGGAGGGGGTGGCACCGTCCCCTTAAATCCCCCCTTCCACCTCTCCCCATTCTTCCCTCGTGGATCTGACCCAGAGAAGCCCACTGAGCTATGGCAGGGGCTAGGCTGGGCCTCCTGTTTTCCAGGAGGACGAGGAAATGTCCAAGAATTGAGTGGAATTTCATTAGGTACCATCAGAGCCTCAGAAGCCCAACGGGAGCCTCTCCTGCCCAGCATCAGCCAGCACGGCCCCCGTTAGCCCCTTCCTTCCCAGCAGATTGTGCGGCCACCCTAACCCTATGAGTACTGATGGAGGGATTCACAGTAGCATACATCTGGGATGGGCAGTGACTCAGACTGGTGCTCTGGGTTGGAATGGGCAGAGGCCCCAGGGGGACTTAGGGGAACGAGGGCTCCAGGAGCATGTGAGAGCTCACCTGGCCCCTGCTCTACGCATCCAGCTCTTTGCCAATGAGAGTGTGCCTGACCACGTGGGCTATGCCAAGGTGAAGATCGCCCTCATCAACGAGAATGACAACCGGCCCATCTTCAGCCAGCCACTGTACAACGTCAGCTTATACGAGAATGTCACCGTGGGGACCTCTGTGCTGACAGTCCTGGTGAGTCCCCGCTCTCCTGCAGGGCAGCTGAGCTCTGGGGTAGACCATCAGGAGGCATCCAGAGGGAACCAAGGAGTCTGAGCAGTCAGGGAACGGGGTGCCCCCAAGCCCTCAGAGGCTGTGATGTTAGTATACTGGAGCATCTGGACACTTCATGATGGGCTTCCTTGGCCAGGGCAGCACTGTGGAAAAGGGACCAACCTGGGGAAGAATGAGGTTGGGCCCAGGATACTTTGGTTTTCTGCCTCGTCCCTGAGAGATACTGAGCCTGGGTGGGCCAGGAGCCCTGGACCTGTCCTCTAATGAGGACAAGTGCCAGCCATCTCTCAGGACGGTGATCCTCTCTATCTGAGCACAGACGCCAGGGAAGAATGGGCTCCTTGAAGATGCATGGAGATCCCCAGCTGTCTTTGGCTGGGACTTTGACAGGGGACTCCTGCCAGTGTCCATTTGTATCCGTTAGTACTCGTGGTCACAAGGGACAGAAACCTTTAAGTGGCTCAAGCAAAAAAGGATGGGCTCACGTAACTCAAAAGTGATTTCAGGCATGGCTGTATCCAGCCATGTAAGTGATTTCAGGCATGGCTGTATCCGGGCGCTCAACTGAGCAGGAATCTGACTTCAGTGCTGGGCTCTGCTTTGTTGTATTGGCAGAGAGGGACACCAGCACCCTTAGGCTCACTTATCACCAATTTATCAACCCCAGTGGGGGGGAAAATATTCTTTTTCAATAGTTCCAGCAAAAGTCCCAGAGCTGATTCTCATTGACCCAGCTTATTGGGCCACCCTAGAACCAATCATCATAATTCTGATATACTGGAGATGGGTCATACTCCCCTAGTGGAACGGGGAGTTGGGTCAACTCCATTCAGATTATATGGGCTGAAAATGGGACAGGATATTCTATAGCGGCTTCTATTATCAGAACAAAGAGGGTTGCTGAGCAGACCAAAGTGGTAGATGTGTGCTACACAAGCTCAGGGGCTTGCCCATAGTAGGTGCTCAATAAACGTTATGGAGTTTAACTCGCTGCTGCCCCTCCCTGCCCACTGAGGCCCCCAGAGTCCTTCCACTTCTTGCTCCATTCTCACTCCAAGCACGGAGATTGCCCGCCGATCTCAGGCCCCTACTCCATAGTGCGTTTACTCTACAGAAAGATGGCATGAAACTGTTTTGAGCCCCCAGGCCCTTCCCATCTGACAGTTATTAATATTTCCAACAGATGTTTGGGTAGGCAGGCCGTCAGATGTAAACAGTAAGTCTGCTGCGGCTGTTTTCCTCCCACCTGCTTCCCCAGCCCGTGGCTCTGCCAGTTTTCGCCAAGTCGCTCATTGCAATCAGTCACCTGGTGCCTGAGGCCCCTTGGGCCCTCCTGCAGCCTCTAGGGGCCCAGCCAGAGAGCAAGTGCCAGAGGTTCTGGCCTTCTGGACCCAAAGAGAGCCTCTTCGGCCCCCCAGCCACCTTCCAATGTCAGGATGAAGGACACCCAAGCAGCCTGTCCCCCACAGGGCCTGGAGCCACATGGCAAAGAATTCGGATGACAAGCCCAGGCTTGGCGGGTGGCCGGCGATTCCTTCGTGTCGTTCTTGCTGGGGATGGAGGGTCTCACTTTGCAGTCCCCAGTTCCTGTGGCCCTGGCAAGGACTGAGGGGAGCCTAGGGTGTAGGGTGGTGGGGAGGTAAAGTGTGGAATGGCACACCTCTTGGCTGATGGCCGGCTGCAGGTGCCAAGGATGATGTGTGAAGCCCAATCCCATCTGGGGTTAGCACTGGAGAGTAGCTTCTCAAACTGGGTTTCCTCAAGCACTGGAGCAGTTCCTGGGCCTGCATGGACCCCTGCCCGCTGCCTATGACCCCTTTTCCAGTCCCTCTCCCAATGTTTAGCAGATGTGTTCAGCCTCCTCTGTGGCTACCTGAGGGTCTCTGTCCAGGGCTGGCTCATCTGGGCAGCCTCTAGTTCCTCAGTGTGTCTAGCTCCTCAATTGTGTCTGCACAGTTGTGGAATTGTGCAGCTCTGAAGGGGCTGTTTGACCCAGTGATAAGCTCTAGCAGCAGGGCTGTGTGTCTGAAGGAGCTCAGGTCCTGAAGTGAAACAGTGGGCCCTGCATCCCTGCCTTCTCTGTGTGCTGGTCTAACTGTATTACCTCTAAGAATCTTCATTTCCCATCCGCAGAATGGGCATGAGTTCCCCCCCACCACTCCCGCTGTCACCAAGGCTGCTAGGTGTGAATGACAGATGTGAAAGCATCCCCTGGTGACCCCCACTCACCGTCATCTCCCAGTCTCCCCAAGGTACTTCCAGAGCTGCTAGCAGGGGGCAAGTTTCAGGGCCACGCCTGCCACACCCACTGCCCTGGCCTTGGCCTCTCCCACCCTGCCCTTCTCCACTCAGACCCAGGGTTAGCCCAGTCTCTCTACCTCCTTTGCTCCAGGAGGGGCTGAAATTATAGCTGTCTGCTCAGGGACTGTGAAATTCCTTCTCCCTGACCTTTTCTGGGATGTTATTAAAACGTTTCATGGGCAGTTGTGTCAGAAAAAAATAATTATGAAGGAAAGGAAAATGTTTCAGTTTGCACCGAAGGCCAGGGCCGAGCCTGCTGCAAGGGGCCTCCCCACCCCACGCCATGGCAGGGCCCCATTTCTGTGCCTCATCACCTGTCCTGGGGGAAGGCAGCAGTTCACCAGGGAGCTGGGAAAGCTGGAACAGGAGGGGGCCGTCGCCTGAAACCTGGGCATCCCAGCTGGGATGGCATCTCTTCTCACCTCCCTGCTCCCCAGGCCTTCCGCAGCCCAGGTTTTGAGGCCCTTACAGCCCCCACTTATAGACAAATGAGTTTCCACTGGTGGAGGGGAAAGAGGGGGGATGTAGCGGTCAAAGGCTTGACCTTGAGCCCCAACTCTGAAGGGTGACCACATAGGGGAGGGGTGTGTAGGGGCACATTTACCCGCGTATGTTTGCTTGTGGGGTGTGTGTGTGTTTGCGTGCACACACACAGGCATGCCCTTGTGTCTGTGCCTTTATGTGTATGTGCAACTACATGCACTCAGATACGTGTATATAACACGTGCGCATATGTGTGCGTGTGCAGCTTCCTGTATGATGCTGGTGGCTCCCCATCCTCTAGGTTGTATGGTTTCTTTCCCTCTCATATCCCCAGGCTGCTCTGATTCTCTCCTTCCAATCCTGCCTCCTGACCTGATGATAGGGGTTGGGTGGGAAGGCTGTGGGGTAACTTCCTAGGATTCGGGAAAGAGTGGGGATGTAGCGGTCAAAGGCTTGACCTTGAGCCCCAACTCTGAAGGGTGACCACATAGGGGAGGGGTGTGTAGGGGCACATTTACCCGCGTATGTTTGCTTGTGGGGTGTGTGTGTGTTTGCGTGCACACACACAGGCATGCCCTTGTGTCTGTGCCTTTATGTGTATGTGCAACTACATGCACTCAGATACGTGTATATAACACGTGCGCATATGTGTGCGTGTGCAGCTTCCTGTATGATGCTGGTGGCTCCCCATCCTCTAGGTTGTATGGTTTCTTTCCCTCTCATATCCCCAGGCTGCTCTGATTCTCTCCTTCCAATCCTGCCTCCTGACCTGATGATAGGGGTTGGGTGGGAAGGCTGTGGGGTAACTTCCTAGGATTCTGCTGGGCTTCGGGCAGCCCTGTAGACTGGCCGATGGCTACCTGGGGCCTGGTGGGGTTTGTGGGTGCTTCTGGACAGCAGGAGAGCAATCTGAACGTTCAACAAATGTTTTTTGAATACCCACCACTGTGTCAGGCACATGGCCCTGAGGATACAACGGTGATGTGAGTCTTGCCCTCATGAAGTTTATAGTCTCTTGGGAAAGCCTGATGTTAGTACTAAGAAGTGAATCTTTACATTAAGCGTTACTTGCTGTGATGGAGAGATCAGGAAGCTATGAAAACCGGTAGCAGGGCATCTGACCTTGACTGGGGTCGGGAAGCCTTCCCTGAGGAAGTGGCGATTGAGTAGGCATTAACAGGTAAGCGAATGGAGAGAAGCACATTGGAGAAAGAGGGAATAGCATGTGCAAAGGCCCTGTGACTGGAATGCAGTGGTGGGGGTGTGATGTGCAAGGAAGTGGAGTGCTGCTCTGAGGCGGTGGGGGTTGGGGGTGGGTTCAACCGTCTCTCCTGAATTGCGCCCACCCCAAACATAACCACTGGGCTGCTGTTCTGTTAGTGGAGAAGTCTTGTATCAACCCGTCCACATTCTCTTACCTATTCCATCCTGGTGGCCCATGGCCAGCCTTTGGGCAACAGCTGGCAGAAGCTGTTCCTGGGATGTGCAAGGAGCCAGCCTGGCCTCCTGCAGTATGGAGCTCGTGTCCCCAGATATATTAGCTCCATGTCCCCTGGGCAGTGAGAGGAGTAGCAGCCAGGAGGGCACTCCAAGAGGCCTTCCCTCCCTGCTCCAGGGGCGTGGGGCACAGCAAGGATGGGCAGAAGATGGAGTGCCGGCCAAGACAGGATTCTTCCCCAGGCAGGAATCAAAGCAAGCAGGAGAGGGACATAAGAGCCCTGATGGGGCAGGTGCAGGGCCCAGGACCAGCTCAGTTTGCTCAGCCCAGGGATGGAGTGTCACCCCTCAACTCCAGGCAGACAGAGTGGCCTGTGGGGGCTGAAAGGCATGGCTCCTCCCTCCCCTCCGTGCCCCTCTTCCCAGCCAGTCCTTGGGAGGCTGGTACCATCTTGGGCAGGGCCCTGAATCCTGTTCTGCTGT
Source organism: Lipotes vexillifer (assembly GCF_000442215.2). Lineage (NCBI taxonomy): Eukaryota > Metazoa > Chordata > Mammalia > Artiodactyla > Lipotidae > Lipotes > Lipotes vexillifer. The sequence continues at coordinate 1,731,266 of NW_006781396.1, read as the reverse complement.
GGACCGGTCACTCCTTCTCCGGGACTTGGTTTTCTTCCCGTCACGTGAGGAAAATAGTGCCTGCTCAGCCTGCATTGGCTGGGCTGTTGGGAGGCTCCAGTGCGGTGATGTGGATGTAGATAGGTTAAGGGATTACAGACCTAAGCTGTGGTCCTTATTATCTCCTGCCTTAAAGGGCCCCATCTGGCCGCCCTTCAGCCTGTGTGTAAGCCCGGCTAGCTCTGCGAGGTGGGCCTCTTTCCTCCTCTGTTACCTGGGGAGGCACCCTGACGGGATCCTACCTGGGAGGGTTGTCGTGAGAGTTCAGTGGAATGGTTGGTTGAAGACACTCGGTGCTCCAGTCTGGCCGGGAACACTCAGAAAATGTCAGCAAGCCATGCCAACCTCCAGCCTGAGCTTTGATGTAGCCAGGACTCGCTCGGAGTCGTGTAACCTGAGCATGTCCCTGAGCCTCTGGGGCCCCATTGTCCTCATTATAAAGCTAGATGGTTGGGCCGATGCTGCTTCAGGGCTTTCGGGCTCCATGCGGCTTAATTCCAGTGCGCTCTGCCCAAGAGGAAAAGTTGATTTTTGCTGTTTAGTTTCACTCCTGGCAACTCAAACGTGCTTCCTGTCCTTTGAGGGTCTAGAGCTCCCTTGCCTGCCCTGCCCTCCCTCTCCCAGCCCCCATCTGGAAGTTTGGTGAAGGTTCCAAGGTGGTCACTTCCCTGCCCCTGGAGCTCACCAGCTGTTGTTCCTGGTCGTCCAGCCTGGCCTCCCTCCCCAGGGGCATCAACAGAGGCAGCCGTGCTCCTGCTGGCCCCCTTCACTCCCTCCTCCCCTGCCCGCTGACACCAAAGGCAAATGTGTGTGTGATGTCACTGCCCCAGGCTGACCCTGGTGAGGGCCAGCCTCAGTGCTGGAAGAACTGAAATGCAGCATATGCCTCTTCCATCAGCTGTCAGGCTGCGGGGCCTCTTCCCCAGCCCTGAGAGCCTGTAGGCTCTGGGCACCGCCCCCCCCCACTGCCCCCACCCCCACCCCGTGTTGCTGAATCCAAGGAATGTAACATGGGCCTCACCCCGGGTGCTGGGAACTCGATGGCCCAGCCAGGTGGTCTGGGAAGGCCAGTCCCCTGCCTCAGCCTCAGGTGGTTCTCCCTGGTCCCTCTGGCCCCTTGCAGGAGGACTTGCTGCTCTGCAAGTGGGTGGACACCTCCCAGCTGCATCAGCACCTGCAGGAGGGAACTTTAGGAGCAAAGCTTTGAAACCAGGGAGACTCAGGTTGAAATTCTGCCCCTACCCTTGCTGTCTCTGTGACCCTGGCCAGGTGCCTGGCTGTGTCTGATCCTAAGTCCCCAAAGTTTGCTGTGGAGGTGATAGTAATTATATCTATCCCATGATTAAAAGAGATGTATTTTAGACCGCTTACCCCCAGAAAGCGCTGGGTGACTGACAGCTGTGCCCACTAGGGCTGTTGTTGTTTCTCTTCTCCACCATCATATCTGGGGGTCAGTGGGTCAGTGGAGCTTCAGAGAACACTGGCTCTTAAACCTAGGTCTCTGGGTTCCTGGATTCTCTGCCTTTGGCTCCGACCTCACTGGACAGTGGGTCCTCTCAGTTGACGCACTGGTGAGTTCGGGCACGCACTGGTGAGTGCCCGACCCTGGGACTCTAACACTCAGGCCCCAGCGTCAAGAAGCAGAAGAGAGAGGTTAAATGAGGATGCGGCCGGAGGGCTGAGACTCAGAGGAGGCAGGCAGCAGGTGCGACGGGAGGACTGGCTTCATACATGTGCGGCCTGGGCATTTGCGTGGGAAGCTGGAAGTAGGAGGGCCTCACCCTGGGTTTGATGCTCTACTGTCGCCGTCTTGAGATTCTTAATTTTTGAACAAGGGGCACTGCATGTTCATTTTGCACTGGAAAATTATGCAAATTATGTAGCCTAGCCTGGCTATAGGAGCTCCATAATTCTGTGCCCAGAGGAGCTCTGTGGTTGTCCGTTGTTTTCGTCTATTCCCACGTTCCATCGGCACTGGCTCAGTAATCGCTTGCCTTGTGCCACGCTCCAAGCAAGGGCCCACCGAGCTTGTTTCGGTTCCAAACGCTGCATGAGAAACTATCCCACACTTAGCGGCATAAAGCAACAGCTGTTTTGTTACGTTCGTGGATCGGGTGGGTCAGGAGTATGGAAAGGGCCCAGCAGGGGAGCCCTTCTCTGCTCCAAGTCTGGGGGTGACTCTAGCCACTGGCGGCTCCTCCCTCTGTCTGGCGCCTGGGCTGGTCTGGCTGAAGGACTGGCTCAGCCCGACACTGTGTTCTGAGCCCCTGCCAGTGGCCTCTCCACATGGTACGGGCATCTCAGGCATGGCTTGTAGAGAGAGCTCCTCAGAGGAAGCCTCTGGGAAACGGGTGTCCCAAAAGAACCAGGCAGAAGCTGCGTGGCCTTTTGTGATCTAGCCTAGAGGTCACGCTGCATTTCCGCTGAATGCTATCGGTTACAGTGAGTCACTGAGGCAGGTTCACGTTTCAGAAGAGGGGCTATAGACCCTCCCCAGCTCTCAGTGCTCCTTTCCTGAGATGCCGCACATGAGCGTGGCGCCGGGAGACAGCTGATTCCCGCTCCTCCTGGGTGTTTTGCAAACATAAGCAGAAGAACGGAAGCGGGGAACCCTTCAAACCCCGTTATCAGCCTGGAAGTGTTCTCTGCTAGTAGTGGGAGGAGGGGAGAGAAAAGCGAGTAATCCCAGGCACTCCCTGGCCCTGAGCCGCTTTCCAGCCGTCTGCCCGCTACACCTCTCACACCCCTTCTCTCCTGCCTGACCAGAGTCCCCAGCTTCCCTGCACATCCTCTACACTTCCTCACACCCCTCCCGCACCTAGCTCTCCCTCCCTCCTGTCTGAGACCATCAAAAGCCTGCTGACCCTCAGAGCCAGCCCAGTTGGCAGCTTCCCCATAAGAAGCCATCTCCCTCTGGTAACGGGCATGTGCCCACCTCCCCCGAGGTCCTCCCCCTCCTCTCCAGCACCCCTGTGTGCCTGCACCTCGCTTTCCCTGGCTGCTCTCCCCACTCCCGTTGGGGCAGCGTGGCTCATGTCCTCGTCTCCCCACTTCCCAGAGAACCTCCTGGAGGCAGGTTCGCTCTGTCTGGGCGCCCCCATCCCTGGGCTGTGTGGCACAGAGGAGGTTTGACTCCTGTGGTCTGGAGTGTCTAAGGCATCTTCCTCGAAGGAGGGATAGAGGCAGAGGTCTCATGGGGAAACTGAGGCATGGAAAGGGTAAATTATACACCCAAGTTCACCCAGAGAGTCAAGGGCAGAGATGTTTGTCTGAATCCAAAGCCTCGTACCCCCATGTTTCACTGTGTGTGCCAGGCTCCCAAGCACCCGCTCTGGCTATGGGCACAGGGGGAAGGCTGCTGGACAGGGAGCCCCGAGGCCTGGGCTCTAGATCACTGACTCGCTCTGTGACCCTGTGCCAGTCTCATTCCATCTCTGGACCTTGGCTTCCTGCTCAGTCCAAGGAGAGGGTAAACTGGATGCCCTCTGATTACCCTTCCTAGGTCAGGGAAGGTCTGGGGATGCAGACCCCAGGCCAGGAACAAAGGCAAAGGTCCAGAAGGTGCAATGGCCCCCAGACTCCAGGATCCCTGCGGCCCCCTCGCCCTGATCAGGGCATGTGATTCCAGGGTCAAGGCTGAGATGTGCCCAGCCCTTCAGCCTGCCTCTGCAGCCAGGTATGCAGGAGCTGACCTTGCTTCCTTGGCTGCTGCTGGCAGGGCCGGGTGCCCTGTGAGCCCCTGTGTCTCCCCTATAGAAGCCTCCCCTCTGCCCCTCCCAGAACAGGACTCTGCACTCTCTGGGGGAAAGGGGGCTCCCAGATGCAACTACCATACTCCTTCGTTCCGTGACTAAACGTTTATCGAGGGCTTGGAATGATGGCAGTGAACAAGGCAGACAAACATCTGTGTATGTACCAGGGGCGGAGACAGATGGTGAATAAGGACATACAGAGCGTGTCAGAGGGGGATGCATGCCTTGGGGGAAAGTATAGCTGGGGGCAGTAAGGGAGGAGTGCTGGGGGTGGCATTGTTACTGTCTTCTACCAGGGGGTCAAGGAAGGCAGGCCTCTCACAGAAGGTGACCTTAGACAGAGCCCTGAAGGAAGGCAGGGGAGCCTGAGTTGGGGATTCTGCAAAGAGCTGCCCCAGGCTGAGGGAGCTGCAGGTGAGAGGCTTGAGACAAGAGCCTGGTGGTGGGTGGATATGCAGAGAGGAAGCGGGAGGACCAGAGGAGGTCAGGACGTGTCTGTGCTGAAGGGGAGCCAGATGGATCACGGAGGCTGCTGTGTGGAGAGTAGGCCAGCGGGAGGGGCCGAGGACGCCCAGGTGGAAGCGGGAGGACTAGGTGAGAGACTATGGCCCCAACCACCTAGGTGATGGTGGAGGTGGGGAGAGCTCTCCTAGCCTGTGCTCAGGTCTGAACAGCGGCTCCACCCTTCTCCCCAGACCCAGCAAGGCACACCCATCTTCATCCCCACCTGGCTGCCAGGTGTGCCCTGTACCTTCACAAACACTGAGGTGGGTGGACAGCCCCGGGTTGGAGTCCTGCCTCAGCTTCTCACCAGCAGGTTGGCTTTGGGCAGGTTATTCGCTGCCCCTGAGTTTCGGTTTCCTCCTGTATAAAATGGGCGGAGTGATTCCATCTCAGCAATGTTGTAGGGTGATGTGTGGAAAGATAGTGGTCTGGAGCCCGCACACAGCAGATGCTCTGGTTGCTGTCCCGGCCCCTGGTGCAGGCCAAGCGTCCAGTGTTATCCGTGCTGCTCTGCAACAGTGTCCTCTCCCTGTTTCTGATAGCATTGCTTCAGCTCGATTCTATCATTGTGTAAAGCTGGTGAGAGAAATTGCCAACGTGAATTATTAGCAAGTTTGGGAGATAATAGCACCCAGTGGGCAGGCCCCATCCAGACACTTTAGCAAAACCCAACAGAGGTGGGCAGGTC
>NW_006781396.1:1708090-1726155 GCF_000442215.2 Lipotes vexillifer | reverse complement strand
AAAGAGTGGAAGCAGGGCTCCTGGCAACTGGGTCCCCTCAGCTGTCCTTCTCCTTCCTCCTGCCCCCCTACCTCTGCTGTCTTTCCCCACCCCCTCCTGACACCCCTCACCACAGGCATCTTAATTGATCTCATTGTTTTCCAATCCCTAGAGACCTGAGACTCCAGCTGTGCTTAAACAGAACAAAATCTCTTCCAATTTCCCCACCGTTTAAAAGAAAATTGAATTCTTTATCTGCAGCCTGGGGAGGGGAAGAGAGAGGCTAGAGACACACATGCGCGCGCGCGCACACACATACACACACAGCACACATAAATAGTAGTCACCCTAGCCCTGCTCCCAAGCTGGCCTGGAAGGCCTTTGTAGACACACCGTCCCCCATTTTGGGGGGTGTCTCGGCTGTACTTCTGGACCCCTTAAATCTGCTCTTTGGTTCATCTCCAGTCAGAGGGGCCAGGCACTGGGAGGAAGCTGGGCTGGTTGATGGTGATTGACCGGTCAAGTTCCTCTGTCTGTCAGGCCTCAGTGCTCCTCGGATGTGTTTATCTCTTTAATCTAAATATCAATCCGTAAAACCAAAATGGGACGGAATTAGAGGTAGGACAGGTGCTAAGGCGAGAGAGGGAGAACAGAGCTGGCTGCCCGCTGCCACCCTGGGCTTCTGGAAGGACCTCGGCAGGGCCTGTGGGTTGGAGGCCGCAGGGGGCCGCCTGAGACTGGCTAGAGCCTGGGTCAGAATGGAGAGCGGGGCGCCCCCAGCTCTGCCCCTGAAGTGGATTGTCCCAGACTTTGTTCACGGTCCAACAGTTTCCCACCATTTAGTCGCTCAACTACTGGATTTTTGGCAAATTGATCTAAACCCTCGTTTCCCGTCAAGCCTTTGATGCCTCCCTCACTGGCACCTCCAGAATCCCCCATCCTTGACAGGAGCAGATCTGTCTGCTACTGACATTTGCCCCTTTGCAAAAAAACTGGAAGGCTGCTGTTGTTTATCATCATAGGCCCGGTGAGCGGGTGATGTGAGCTTAGTAAATGGCAAGTACTTTACAGAATGTTACTTATCTCTTCTGTGCCCATTGTGCAGAAGAAAGAAACAGAGGCCCGGAGTGGTAAGTAACCTGTCTGGGGCCAGCCAACAGCGAGTGACCAAGCCAGGATTCCAACCTTGGTCTGCCTGATTCCAAAGCCCCTGGGTCCCCCTCCCGTTTGCTGGTCACAACCAGGCGCCCATTCCCACGCTGGGCTCCAGCCTATTGTTGGAATCAGCTGTCTCCAGGGTACAGGGAGGTGGGCCCAGCGCTGGCCTCAGGGGCCGGAGTCACCCCATCACTGGGTGACCTTGAGCAGGTCCCCGGCTCCCAGGCCCTGGTGTCCTCATCTGTAAAATGAAGGGATTGTGCTGGCTGCCCTCTAAGGCCCCCTGTGCCAACAACGTGTGACCACCAGCCCCCGACAGCCCCCTCCTGCCCTGAGAGCTGTGATTCCCTGCCCTCTGCGCCTGTCGGAGTCCCCCTTCAGTAGGGTTGCTGCTGATTGCTCCTCTCAGGCAGTCGCTCAGAGGACATGAGAGGGACGAAAATATACCCCCTGGGTGAGGGGACAGTGGGTAGCTGTAAGCGTGGCCAGGGCCAGAAGGAGTTCATCAGTGCAGTAAAGCCAATGGCTGTACAAAGTCCACCTGTGCCTTGTGCCAGGAGGGTCAGGAGCCCTGGGATCAGCCGACAGGGGAGGGGCCCAAGCCTGAGAGCTCGTCCTGGGAGCAGGTGGGAGAAAGGCTGAGGGAGCAGGGAGAGGGGCCCGCAGAGGTTTAGGGCGAAGTTGAGCAGGGCCTGTGGGTTTGAGGTGGCTTAATCTTGCTGCACAGTTCTTGTCAGAGGGGATGACACCTGTGGTTCCTGTCACCTTGTTTCCCTACTGGCTCAAAGTCCCGTATGCCCATTGGTTTGGTTAGTGTTTTTCAAACTTTTTCTTACCATGGTCCATAATAAAAACCACATTTAACTTCATGACCCAGAACACACACTCAAACACGCACATCCACGTGTAGAACAAAATGGTACCTCCCCACGAAGTGTGATAATACACCCTAGTTGTATTTTATTCTGCTAGGTTTCATTTTTTTATGAGAACTTCTAAGATCTACTATCTTAGCAACTTTCAAATATACAATAAAGTATCATTAGCTATAGTCACCATGCTGTACGTTACATCCCCAGAACTTATTTTATAATAAGTTTGTACCATTTGATCTCCTTCACTCATTTCGCCCACCCCCACCCCTGCCTCTGGCAATCAACAATTTGTTCTCTGTAGCTATGAGCTCAGTTTTGGTGGTGGTGTTTGTTTAAATTCTATATATAAGTAAGAGCATATGATATTTGTCTTTCTCTGTCTGACTTATTCCACTCAGCATAATGCCCTCGAGGATGTCCATCCATTGTCACAAATGGCAAGATTTCCTTCTTTTTTATGGCTGAGTAATATTCCATTGTATGTATGTGTACTGCATCTTCTTTATCCTTTCTCTGTCAATGAACACTTAGGTTGTTTCCATATCTGGGCTATTGTGTAAAAAAAAAAAAAAAAAAAAAAAAAATGTGTTGCCATCAGCATGGGAATTCAGATGTCTTTTCAAGTTAGTGTTTTCATTTTCTTCAGATAAATATCCAGAAGTGGAATTGCTGGATCATATGGTAGCTCTATTTTTAATTTTTTGAGGAATCTCTATACTGTCTTCCACAGTGGCTGCACCAATTTACATACCCACCAACAGTGCACGAGGGTTCTCTATCCACATTCTCATCAACACATTATTGTTTATCTTTTTGATAATAGCCATTCTAATAGGTATGAGGTGATATCTCATTGTGGTTTTGATGTTCATTTCCCTGATGATTAGTAATGTTGAACACCTTTTCAAGTACCTGTTGGCCATCTGTACATCATCATTGGAAAAATTCCTATTCAGATCCTCTGCCCTTTTTAAAAATATTTATTTATTTATTTGGTTGCACCGGATCTTAGTCGTGGCTCACCTCCTTAGTTGCGGGCAGGTGGGCTCCTTAGTTGTGGCATGCATGTGGCATCTAGTTCCCTGACCAGGGATCGAACCCAGGCCCCCTGCATTGGGAGTGCGGAATCTTAACCACTGTGCCACCAGGGAAGTCCCCCTCTGCCCATTTTTTAACCAGATTGTGTTTTTGCTAGTGAGTTGTATGTGTTCTATAGACATAGATATGAACCACTTATCAGATATGTGATTTGCAAATATGTTCTCCCATTCAGTAGGTTATCTTTTCATTTTGTTTGTTTCTTTTGAAGTTTGGAAGCTTTTTAGTTTGATGTACTCCATCTGTTTATTTTTTAATTTGTTGCTTTTCCTTTAAGTGTCAAATCCAAAAATATCATCACCAAGACTGATGTCAAAGAGCTTCCCACCAGAGGGCTTCCCTGGTGGCTCAGTGGTTGAGAGTCCACCTGCCAGTGCAGGTTCGTGCCTCGGTCCGGGAAGATCCCACATGCCGCGGAGCGGCTGGGCCCGTGAGCCATGGCCGCTGAGCCTGCGCATCCGGAGCCTGTGCTCCGCAGCAGGAGAGGCCACAACGGTGAGAGGCCCGCGTACCACAAAAAATAAATAAATAAATAAATAAATAAATAAATAAATAAATAAATAATTTTAAAAAGAGCTTCCCACCTATGTTTTCTTATGGTTTGAGGTCTTATATTTAAGTCTCTTATCCATTTTGAGTTCATTTTTTAAAATTTTATTAGAGTATAGTTGATTTACAATGTTAGTTTCAGGTGTACAGCAAAGTGATTCTGTTATACATATATTCATTCTTTTTCAGATTCTGTTCTCATATAGGTTATCACAGAATATTGAGTAGAGTTCCCTGTGCTATACAGTAGGTCCTTGTTGGTTATCTACCTTACATATAGTAGTGTGTATATGTTAATCCTAAACTCCTGATTTATCCCTCCCTGTCACATTTCCCTTTGGTAACCATAAGTTTGTTTTCGATATCTGAAAGACTGTTTCAGTTTTGTGAGTAAGTTCATTTGCATCATTTTTAAAATGAGATTCCACATATAAGCGTGATCATGTGATATTTCCTTTCTGTGTCTGACTTACTTCACTTAGTATGATAATCTCTAGGTCCATCCATGTTTCCACATATGGCATTATTTTGTTCTTTTTTATGGCTGAGCAATATTCCATTGTACATGTGTACCACATCTTCTTTAACCATTCCTCTGTTGGTGGATATTTAGGTTGCTTCCATGTCTTGGCTATTGTAAATAGAGCTGCAATGAGCATTGGGGTGCATGTATCCTTTTGAACTATGATTTTCTCTGGATGTATGCCCAGGAGTGGGATTGATGTATCATATGATAGTTCTATTTTTAGTTTTTAAAGGAATCCCCATACTGTTCTCCATAGTGGTTGTACCAATTTACATTCCCACCAGTAGGGTAGGAGGGTTCCCTTTTCTCCACACCCACTCCAGCATTTGTTTGTAGACTTTTTGATGATGGCCATTCTCACTGGTGTGAGGTGATACCTCACTGTAGTTTTGATTTACATTTCTCTGATAATTAGTGATGTTGAGCACCTTTTCGTGTGCTTTTTGGCCATCTGTATGTCTTCTTTGGAGAAATGTCTATACAGATCTTCTGCCCATTTTTTGATTGGGCTGTTTGTTTTTTTGATATAGAGCTGCATGAGCTGTTTGTATATTTTGGAGATTAATCCTTTGTCAGTCACTTCATTTGCAATTATTTTCTCCCACTCTTTGGATTGTCTTTTCATTTTGTTTATGGTTTCATGTGCTGTGCAGAAGCTTTTAAGTTTAACTAGGTCCCATTTGTTTATTTTTGTTTTTATTTTTAGTACTCTAAGAGGTGGATCAAAGAAGATATCGCTGTAATTTATGTCAAAGAGTGTTCTGCCTATGTTTTCCTCTAAGGGTTTTATAGTGTCCAGCCTTACATTTAGGTCTTTGATCCAATTTGAGTTTATTTTTGTATATGGTATTAGGGAATGTTTTAATTTCATTCTTTTACATGTAGCGTTCCAGTTTTCCCAGCACTGCTTACTGAAGATACTGTCTTTTCTCCATTGTGTTGTCTAGCCTCCTTTGTCATAGATTAATTGACCATAGGTGCATGGGTTTATTTCTGGGCTTTCTGTCCTTTTCTGTTGATCTATATTTCTGTCGTTGTACCAGTACCATACTGTTTTGATGACTGTAGCTTTGTACTATAGTCTGAAGTCAGGGAGCCTGATTCCTCTAGCTCCGTTTTTTTCTTTCTCAGGATTGCTTTGGATATTCGGGGTCTTTTGTGTTTCCATATAAAATTTTAAAATGTTTGCTCCAGTTCTGTGAAAAAAAATGCCATTGGTAATTTGATATGGATTGCCCTGAGTCTGTAGATTGCCTTGGGTAGTATAGTCATTTTGAAAATATTGATTCTTCCAATCCAAGAACATGGTATATCTTTCTATCCGTTTGTGTCATCTTCAGTTTCTTTCATCAGCATTTTATAGTTTTTCAGAGTACAAGTCTTTTGTCTTCTTAGGTAGCTTTATTCCTAGGTATTTTATTCTTTTTGATGCCATGGGAAAAGGGACCACCGATTCCTTAATTTCTCTTTCTGATCTTTCGTTGTTAATGTATAGGAATGCAGGAGATTTCCGTGTATTAATTTTGTATCCTGTACTTTACCGAATTCATTGATGAGTTCTAGTGGTTTTCTGGTAACATCTTTAGAATTTTCTATGTATAGTATCATGTCATCTGCAAACAGTGGCCCTTCTTTTCCAATTTAGATTCTTTTTATTTCTTTTTCTTCTCTGATTGCCATGGACTCCCAAAACTATGTTGAATAAAAGTGGCAACAATGGAAAACCTTGTCTTCTTCCTGATCTTAGAGGGAATGCTTTCAGCTTTTCACTGTTGAGAATGTTAGCTGTGGCTTTGTCATATATGGCCTTTATGATGTTGTTGTTGTTGTTTGCTTTTTCTGCATTTATTGATATAATCATATATTAAGAGAATAAAAGGAAAAATTAAATTAGTTAATTTTTGAATGTTAAGTCAACCCTGCATACCTGGGATAAAACCTAGTATGTGATGTATTGTTGAATTTGATTTGCTATAATTTTATTAAGAATTTTGGGGGTTATATTCATGAAGGATATTGGTCTATAATTTTTTTATGGTAATGTCTTTCTCAGGTTTTGGTATTACATTTATCCTTGTCTCATAAAACGAGTTTATTAGTAATCCCTTTGGTATGTTTTAAAAAGTTTGCAAGAGATGGGTCTTATTTCTTCTTGAATATTTGATGGGATTCACTGGGGTTACCATCTGGTCCTGGAATTCTCTTTGGGGGAAGCTTTAGATTCATTTTCCTTAATAGATATAGGTGTATTCAGATTTTTTTGTGTTATTTTTCATGTGAATTTTGGTAACTCTCGGGGGAGATTTGTCCTTTCATCTCAGTTGTTGAAATTTTTAGCATAAAGTTGTTCATAGCATTCTTTTTATTATCCTCTAATGTCTGTGGGGTCTGTGCTGATAATCTCTTTTTCATTCCTCCTTTTGGGGTTTTCTCTTTTTCCTTGATTAGCTAGAAGTTCGTCATTTTTGTTTATAAGTTCAAAGAATCAACTTTTGGCTTTGTTAATTTTCTCTATTATTTATTTTCTATTTTATTGACTTCCCTCTTACTATAATTTATTTCTTTTTTACTTTGTTTTTTTTAGTTTCTTAAGATGGAATCTTAGATCATTGATTTTAGATTTTTCTTCTAATACAAGTATTTAAAGTGATGGATTTTCATCTAAGCATTCATAAGTTGTATCAAGAAAAATTGATATTCAGTACATTCTTTGTCAGTTTAAAATTTTTTCTTTTTCATTTTATTCTTTATTGAAGTATAGTTGAATTACAATATTGTGTGAATTACTGCTGTATAAAGTGACTCAGTTATACATATAGATACAGTCATTTTTCATATTCTTTTCCATTATGGTTTATCGCAGGATATTGAATACAGTTCCCTGTGCTATACAGTAGGACCTTGTTTATCCATTCTGTATATACCAGTATGCATCTGCTAATCCCAAACTCCCAATCCAACTGTCTCCCATCCCCCTCCCCCTGGGCAACCACCAGTCTATTCTCTATTCTGTTTCTGTTTCATAGATAGGTTCATTTGTGTCATCTTTCAGATTCCACATAAAAGTGATATCATATGGCATTTGTCTTTCTCTTTCTGACTTGCTTCGCTTAGTATGATACTCTCTAGTTGCATCCATGTTGCTGCAAATGGCATTATTTCATTTTTTTATGGCTGAGTAATATTCCATTGTATATATGTACCACATCTTCTTTATCCATTCATCTGTCAGTGGGCATTTAGGTTGTTTCCATGTCTTGGCTATTGTGAACAGTGCTGCTATGAACATAGGGGTGCATGTATCTTTTTGAATCAAAGTTTTGTCTGGATATAAGTATGGCCTTTATCGTGTTAAGGCAAGTTCCCGCTATGCCCACTTTCTGGAGAGTTTTTGTCATAAATGGGTGTTGAATTTTATCAAAAGCTTTTTCTGCATCTACTGAGGTGATCGTATGGTTTTTATTCTTCAGTTTGTTAATGTGGTTTATCACACTGATTGATTTGTGTATATTGAAGAATCCTTGCATGCCTGGGATAAATCCCAGTTGATCATGGTGTATGATCCTTTTAGTGTACTGTTGGATTAGGTTTGCTAGTATTTCGCTGAGTTTTTTCTGTGTCTATGTTCATCAGTGATATTGGCCTGTAATTTTCTTTTTTCATGGTATCTTTGTCTGGTTTTGGCATCAGGGTGATGGTGGCCTCATAGAATGAGCTTGGGAGTGTTCCTTCCTCTGCAGTCTTTTGGAAGAGTTTAAGAAGGCCAGGTGTTAACTCTTCTCTAAATGTTTGTTAGAATTCGCCTGTGAAGTCATCTGGTCCTGGATTTTTGTTTGTTGGAAGTTTTTAAATCACAGTTTCAATTTCATTCCTTGTGATTGGTCTGTTCATATTTTCTATTTCTTCCTGGTTCAGTCTTGGAAGGTTGTAGCTTTCTAAGAATTTGTCCATTTCTTCTAGGTTGTCCTTTTCATTGGCATATAGTGGCCTGCAGTAGTCTTTTATGACCCTTTGTACTTCTGTGGTGTCCATTGTAACTTCTCCTTTTTCATTTCAAATTTTATTGATTTGAGCCCTCTCTTTTTTTTCTTGATGAGTCTGGCTAAATGTTTATCAATTTTGTTTATCTATTCAAAGAAACTTTTGAATAGCTTTTAGTTTCATTGATCTTTTCCATTGTTTTCTTTATCTCTATTTCATTTATTTCTGCTCTGATCTTTATGATTTCTTTCCTTCTACTGACTTTGGGTTCTCATTGTTCTTCTTTCTCCAGTTGCTTTAGCTGTAAGGTTAGGTTGTTTATTTGAGATTTGTCTTGTTTCCTGAGGTAAGATTGTCTTGCTACAAACTTCCCTCTTAGAACTGCTTTTGCTGTGTCCCAAGGTTTTGGATCATCGTGTTTTTGTTGTCAGTTGTCTCTAGGTATTTTTTGATTTCCTCTTTGAGTCCTTCAGTGATCCATTGGTTGTTATTATGTAACTTATTGTTTGGCCTCCATGTGTTGGTGATTTTTATAGTTTTTGTGTGTTTTTTTTGTAGTTTATTTGTAATCTTATAGCATTGTGGTCTGAAAGGATGCTTGATATGATTTCAGTTTTCTTAAATTTACCAAGGCTTGATTTGTGGCCCAAGATGTGATCTATCCTGGAGAATGTTCCATGTGCACTTGAGAAGAAAGTGTATTCTGCTGCTTTGGGATAGAATCTTCTATAAATATCAGTTAAGTCCATCTGGTCTAATGTGTCATTTAAGGCCTGTGTTTCCTTATTGATTTTATGTCTGGATGATCTGTCCATTGATGAAAGTGGGGTATTAAAGTCCCCCATTTGTATTGTGTTACTATTGGTTTCTCCTTTTATGGCTGTTAGCATTTGCCTTATGTATTGAGGTGCTCCTGTGTTGGGTGCATATATATTTCCAATTGTTATATCTTCTTCTCAGTCTTATCCCTTGATCATTATGTAGTGTCCTTTTTTGTCTCTTTTAAGTCTTTATTTTAAAGTCTATTTTGTCTGATATGAGTATTGCTACTCCAGCTTTCTTTTGATTTCTATTTGCATGGAATACCTTTTTCCATCCCGTCACTGTCAGTCTGTATGTGTCCCTAGATCTGAAGTGGATCTCTTATACACAGCATATATCTTGGTCTTGTTTTTGTTTTGTGCCCTTCTTTGTCTCTTGTAATAGTCTTCATTTTAAAGTCTATTTTGTCTGATGTGAATATTGCTCCTCCAGCTTTCTTTTGATTTCCATTTGCATGGTATACCTTTTTCCATTCCCTCACTTTGAGTCTGTACGTGTCCCTAGATCTAAAGTGGGTCTCTTGGGCTTCCCTGGTGGCACAGTGGTTGAGGGTCCACCTGCTGATGCAGGGGACACGGGTTCGTGCCCCGGTCCGGGAGGATCCCACATTCCGCAGAGCGGCTGGGCCCGTGAGCCATGGCCACTGAGCCTGCGCGTCCGGAGCCTGTGCTCCGCAACGGAAGAGGCCACAACAGTGAGAGGCCCACGTACCGCAAAAAAAAAAATAAATAAATAAAGTGGGTCTCTTGTAGACAGCATATATCCGGGTCTTGTTTTCGTATCCAGCCAGTCTGTGTCTTCTGGTTGGAACATTTAATCCATTTTTATTTAAGGTAATTATTGATATATATGTTCTTATTGCCATTTTGTTAATTGTTTTGGATTTGTTTTTGTTTTCTGGGTTTTTTTCGTGCGGTATGCGGCCTCTCACCGTTGTGGCCTCTCCCGTTGCAGAGCACAGGCTCTGGATGCGCAGGCTCAGCGGCCATGGCTCACGGGCCCAGCCGCTCCGCGGCATGTGGGGTCCTCCCGGACCGGGGCACAAACCCATGTCCCCTGCATCGGCAGGCGGACTCTCAACCACCACGCCACAAGGGAAGCCCCATGGATTTGTTTTTGAAGGTCTTTTTTTCCCCCTTTCTCTTTTGTTCTCTTGTGATCTGATGTGTATCTTTAGTGTTGTTTGGATTGGTTTTTCTTTTGTGTGTGTGTAAATTTTTGGGGGGGATTGTGGATTTTTGGTTTGTGGTTCCCATGAGGTTTTGATATAACAGTCTATATATGTACAAGATTGTTTCAAGATGCTGGTCTCTTAATTTCCATTGCATTTCCAGTATCCTGTATTTGTACTCTCCTTTTCTCACAGTTGCTGGTTTTGATATCTTATTTGTGTGTGTGATTTCTTACCTTGTGTTATGTTTGCCTTTACCAGTGAGCTTTCCCATTCATAATTTTCTTGATTCTAGTTGTGGCCTTTTCTTTTGCACCTAGAGAAGTTCCTTTAACATTTGTTGTAAAGCTGGGTTTGTGGTGCCGAATTCTCTTAGATTTTGCTTGTCTAAGCTTTTGATTTCTCTGTCAAATCTGAATGAGAGCCTTGCTGGTTAGAGCATTCTTGGTTGTAGGTTTTTTCTTTTTCAGCACTTTAAGTATATCATGCCACTCTCTTCTGGCCTGCAGAGTTTCTGCTGAAAAATCAGCTGGTAACCTTATGGGGATTCCCTTGTATATTGTTGCTTTTCCCTGTTGCTTTTAATATTTTTTCTTCGTCTTTAATTTTTTGTCAGTTTGATTAATATGTGTCTCAGCATGTGCCTCTTTGGGTTTATCATATGTGGGACTCTGTGCTTCCTGGACTTGAGTGTTTCCTTTCCCATGTTAGGGAAGGTTTTGGGTATAATCTCTTCAAATATATTCTCAGGCTTGTTCTGTCTCTCTTCTCTTTCTGGAACCCCGACAATGTGAATGTTCATGCACTTAATGTTGTCCCAGAGGTCTCTGAGACTGTCCGCATTTCTTTTCATTCTTTATTCTGTTCCATGGCAATGATTTCCATCATTCTGTCTCCCAGCTCACTTATTTGTTCTTCTGCCTCAGTTATTCTGTTATGGATTCCTTCTAGTGTATTTTTCATTCCAGTTGTTGTATTGTTCATCTCTGTTTGTTTGTTCTTTAGATCTTCTAGCTCTTTGTTAAACTACTTTTGTATCTTCTCAATCTGTGCCTTCATTCTTTTTCTGAATATCTTGGATCATCTTTACTATCATTACTTTGAATTCTTTTTCAGGTAGGTTGCCTATCTCCTCTTCATTTGTGGGTTTTTATCTTGCTCCTTTGTCTGGAACATATTTCTTTGCTATCTCATTTTGTCTAACTTTCTGTGTTTGTGGTCTCCTTTTCACTGGCTCCAGGATCATAGCTCTTCTTGCTTCTGGTGTCTGTCTCCTCGTGGTTGAGGTTGGTCCTGGGGCTTGTGTAGGCTTCCTGGTGGGAGGGATTGGTGCCTGCCCACTGGTTGATGGAGCTGAGTCTTGTCCCTCCATTGGGCACGGCCATGTCAAGGGTTGTGTTTAGAGGTGGCTGTGAGCTCAGTATAACTTTAGGCAGCCTGTATGCTGATGGGTGGGACTGTGCTCCTATCCTGCTGGTTGTTTGGCCTGAGGCATTCCAGCAGTGGAGCCTGTAGGCTGCTGTAGGTCTTGATGCCAAAATGGCGAATTCTGGAAGAGCTTGTGCCAATCAGTATTCTCTGGGGCCTCTGCCACCAGTGTCCTTGTCCCCACAGTGAACCAGAGCTGACCCCCACTTCCCCAAGAGACCCTCCAAGGTTCATAGGTAAAACTAGCCCAGGCTCCTATAGAGTCACTGCTTTGTGCTGGGTCCCAGTGTATGTGAAACCTTGTGTGAGCCCTCCAAGAGTGGAGTGTCTTTTTACCCCAGTCCTGTGGAGCTCCTGCACTCAAGCCCAGCTGGCCTTCAAAGCCACATGCTCTGGGGAATTCCCTGGCAGTCCAGTGGTTAGGACTCGGCACTCTCACTGCCAGGGCCCTGGGTTTGATCCCTGGTCATGGAATTAAGATCCTGCAAACCATACAGCACAGCCCCCCCCACCCGCCGCCCCACAAAAAAAGCCAAATGCTCTGGGGATTCCTCCTCCTGATGCCAGACCCTCAGGCTGGGGGGGGCCTAACGTGGGGCTCAGGACTTTAACTCTTGTGGGAGAACCTCTGCGGTATAATTATTCTCCAGTTTGTGGGTTGCCCACCTGGGCAGTATGGGATTCGATTGTCACAAAAGTGCCCCTCCTACTGTTTCATTGTGACTTTGTCTTTGAATGTAAAATATCTTTTTTTGTTAGGTTCGAGTCTTTTTGTTGATGGTTGTTCAGCAGTTAGTTGTGATTTTGATGTTTTCATGAGAGGAGGTGAGCTCAAGTCCTTCTACTCTGCCATCTTTTTCAGAATTGAGGGACTGCTTTTAGTTTTGATGCTCGCTGTCTCTTTCCTCAGTGTGTGTTGGCCATTATCCCTTTGATATGGGGTGTGCAGGTGCAGTGGTCCCTGCACACTCCTGGGACAGTGGGGCAGGCCTTGGCGCCTGCTCATGGGTCTCCTAGGGGTGGCTGCTCTCTGAGCACTCACAGGACAGTGGGGCAGGGCTTGGCACTTGCTTGCAGGTCTCCTAGGGGTAGCTGCTCTCTGCGCACTCCCAGGATAGCAGTGCAGCGCTTGGTGCCTGCTTGCAGGTCTCATACCGGTGGCCCGTGCCCACTTCTGGAGCCCAGAATAGCAACAACAACTCACGCGCACCCCCCAGAGCTCCTGTAGGTGGTGTCCTGTTGCCTGGGAATACTCACAGGGAAAGAAGCTCTTACAGTCATCCTGCCCCTCTCTTCATGCACCCCCCCAATAATGGCACCTCTCTGGTGGGCCCTGGCTTCTTCCAAGTACCCCCTCAGTTGCCACAGTCCAGCCTCTTAAGGCTGTCTTGGTGAAGCCAACCCCAGTCCCCTCCCTGGGTCTGACCTCTGAAGCCTGCACTTCAGCACCCAGCCCCCACCCACACCGACAGTTGAGCGTCTGAGGCTGGGGAGTGCAGGGCGGCAAGCTACAGTGCAGGTTACTCTCGGTTTTGCCTTCTGCAAACTGGTTGCTGCGCTCTCCTCCTAGGCTCCGAAGTTCCCCTCTATCCAGGCTGATCTACCTGCTGGTGCAGGGACTCTCCAGGGTGCAGGAACCTTTCCTCCTTCACAGCTCTCTGCCTGGGGCACAGGCCCTGTCACCGATTCCTTTCTTTTTCTTTTTCCTCTTGTCCTACTTGGTTACGTGGAGGTTTTCTTACCCTTTCAGAAGTCTGAGGCCTTCTGCTGTCATTCAGTAGATGTTCTGTGTGAATCATTCCACTTGCAGATGTGTTTTTAATGTTTCTGCGGGAGAAGGTGAGCTCCCCATCCTACTCCTCCACCATCTTGATCCCCATCCCCATTTTGAGTTAATTTTGTGTATGGTATAAGATAGTGGTCCAGTTTCATTCTTTTTCACGTGGCTGTCCAGTTTTCCCAGCACAATTTACTGAAGAGATTGTCCTTTCCCATTTGTATAGTCTTAGCTCCTTGTCATGAATTAATTGACCATATATACAGGGGTTTATTTCTGGGCTCTTTATTTTGTTCCATCGATCTGTGTCTGTTTTTATGCCAGTACCGTACTGTTTTGATTCCTACAGTTTTGTAATTTGAAATCAGGGAACATGATGCCTCCAGCTTTGTTCTTCTTTCTCAAGGTTGCTTTGGCTATTGGGGGTTTGTTGTGGTTCCACACAAATGTTAGGATTGTCTGCTCTGTTTCTGTGAAAAATTCCACTGGAATTTTGATAGGAATTTTGCATTGAATCTGTAGATTGCTTTGGGTAGTATGGAAATTTTAACAATATTCATTTTTCAGTGCATGACCATGGAATATCTTTCCATTTATTTGTGTCATTGTCAGTTTCCTTCATCAGTGTCTTAGAGTTTTCACCCTAGTATTTTCTGTTTCATTCTACTAGATTTCTTTTTTTCTTAATGATAGTCATGACCCACTAAATTGATTTTATGACCAATTAACATACGGTAACCTGTGAAGGAAAGTTCTCCCCTAATATAATGATGATGATAATGATATCTCATGTTTCTCAAGTGCTCACTACAGCGGGCAGAGTGGTAAAGACCCCAGCCTCCAGACTTACACGATCCAGGTTTATTCTGATTCACCCATTTCTGAGCTCTATGACTTTGAATAGGTTACTTGTACCAGCAGTGACGCAGTACAGCTACCACTGACACAAACCCCCCAAATCTCTTCTTAAACAAAATCAAAGTGCATTTCTCTCACATTTAAAAGCTGTTTAGAGGTAAGCAGCCTTGGTTGCTTCTTTCAGGTTCTCTCCTTCACCATTCCTAGAGTATGGCCCTCATCTCCATGATCCAAAATGGTTGCTAGAGCTCCAGCCTTCACATCCAGATTCCAAGCTGCAGAATGGAGAAAATGAGGCAAAGCACTCTCATTTCCTTTTAAGGAGACTTCCGCAGGAAATGCCTTGCAAACTTCTGCTTTCATCTCGTTGGCCAGAACTTAGTTGTGTGGCTGTGCTTAGCGGCAAAGGAAGGTGGGAAATGTAGTATTTTAGCCAGGTAGTGTTCTACCCCCTAAAAAGCATGGTTCCTGTTCAGCTGAGAAAGGGAGTATAGATGTTTAAGTCTGCCAAATAACCTGTGTGTGCCTCAGTTTCCTCTCCTGGAAAATGGTGATCACGATAGCTCCATATGGATTTGTTGTGGGGGTTCAAGGGGATAATGTAAAGGACTTGGCAAAGCACCTGACGTGGAGTAGGTGCTAAACAAATAACAGGCACTAGTATTGAGTGCCTGGTGCCAAACTGAGCCCCTTCTGTGTGTTATCTCATCGAATCCCCATGACAGCCCGGTGAGGTAGAAATTAGTGTCCTTATCTTATAGATGAGAGCCCTGAGATTCAGAGTACTTAGCTGCTTGCCAAAGGTCACACCTGTGGAGGGGGCAGAGCGGAGGCATGAACCCTTGCCTCTAGGATACCAACATCCTTTCCCTTCACCATGAGGCAACACAGCCTCCTCATGAAGACTGAAACCCTCCCTGAGACTCCCCTGGTGAAACTATGGGGCCACGAGGTATGACAGGTTGGAAACTGAACTTGACTGGCTGACATCCAAGCTGAACCCAAGGCCCAGAGCCCCCTCTGTCTGCCCGGCCACCTGTAGTGGGTACCCCCTGCCCAAAGGAGAAACAGGAACAGGACACACACACACACACACACACACACACACACACACACACACACACAAGCCCTTTAGGCTCGCATTGTAACAAGACCTGCGGCCTTCGGGTCAGAAGGTCAGGGACTTCAAGTTGCTAAAGGACCCTGGGCAAACCCCTTTCCTCCATGAACCCCAGTTTCTCTATAGAGAGAAGGCTGCTGGACGCTCTCCCCGTTCTGGGACATTTTTAGAAAAACGTGGCTAGAATGTTTTGGACTCCTTGGGAAGCAAGTCTTTATAAATGAGATATGCTGCTCTTCTGTCAGGGCATTTCTCAGTCTGAGTTAGAACATTCTAAACACCGGAGGCGGGATGGGCAGAGGAGTGAGTGAATCCAAATGTCTGTGGACAGAGGCTGCTTCTCGGGCGTGAATGCTCCCAGCCCGCCCTCGCCAGCCTGCACTGATACACAAAATCTGATTGTCTCACCATCAAGCCCTGGGCTGGACTGGCCCATGTGAGTGAGGGGCTGGGGCTGTAGCCCTCTGCTGGTCTCAGGATCATGGGTGATTTATAGTTCCTTTGTCTGACTTTGACCTTAATTTCTTCTGTCATTGTGGGGCTGTAAAATTCTTTAGGGACCTGCAGGCGGAGTGATGGAGATGTCAGGCGGGCAACTGTGTGGGTATTTAATCTATCAGATGTGTGCCTTGCCATTTAGGGAGACAACAGGAGGATGTGGAATCAATATGGTTCATTAGTGAGCTGCACGTGATGGCCCAATCGGAGCCTGCCAATGGCAGCAGGCACGGGGCCCGTGTCACCCGGCTCCAAGTCACCTTGAGTAAGGATGTGTCCTCACCTTCCCACTAGGCCTGGAGCTGCCTGTTGCACCCCATGGGGGCAGGGAAGAAGAGGGAGGGGGTCAGACTCCAGGCAAGGATACAGTGGTGTGGTCCAGCAGTGGGGGGAGGCGTTCCCAGCCATGGTTAGGCTGCATCCCCAGGGGGCTGATTGGACCGTCTTTTCTTCCTCCTTCCATCTCCTCTGCACACAAGGCCCCACTTAACTGAGGCTCGGCCGCAGTGTCTGTCCCCACATCTCTCTGGCACCCTCCCCTTCTCACCCTCTACCACATAATCCCAGCCTGATAACTGGCCCCAGAGAGGCCTCGACGCCCTTCTGACTGTGAACATCTCGTTCACCCCAGCCACCCTCCTGCAGAAAATGGCTTTCTGCATCCCACTCTTCTTTGTTTGGTGGTCAGATGTGATTTTCTTTTTTAAAGGCGCTCAGTTGAGTCTTCCTCAAATCCAACGGCATAAAAGAAGGGGCAGCATTGTAGAAGGGCTAGGAGCGGGATTTTTTTCCCCTTTGATTTGTGTGTGCGAGTGTCAGACAGATGAGGGTTCGAGTTCCAGCCCTGCCGGAGACCAACTGCAGGACCCTGAGCCCGCTAACAGCCATCCCTGAGCCACTGGCCACTCTGAGTGCCTTGAGGGCTGGGAACATACTGCCAGGCTCACCGTTGCGTGTCCAGTGTCCAGCCTGAGGCTTGTGTCTAAGGTCTGGCTCTCCAGAAGCAGACCCTGAGACAAGGACTCAAGGACCGGCAGTTTACTTGGGAGGTGACCCCAGGATACTCAGGTGGGAGCGGGAGGTGAGACGAGATCGCTCAAGGGGGCGCCGTGAAGCCGGTTACCATGGGGGCTTCTGGAGTTCTGTCCGCTGGGAAATCAGCGGGAGGGCTGTGTCTGAGCTATCCAAGCTCAGGGCGAGGAGGCTGGGGTATTGGTCCATCGACTCCTAGCCCCCGTTGAGTGGGGGCAGCTTCTGGGGATGTGGACACCCCATCATTCCAACTGCTCCCTTGAGAAGAAAGCTCACAGGCCAAGAGAGGCATGGACGCTTCCACTAAAGCAGCCCCTGGTGTGTGGAGGTGGGCACAGGGGGTGGTGAATGGCATCAGCAGCT
Organism: Lipotes vexillifer; assembly: GCF_000442215.2. Classification (NCBI taxonomy): domain Eukaryota; kingdom Metazoa; phylum Chordata; class Mammalia; order Artiodactyla; family Lipotidae; genus Lipotes; species Lipotes vexillifer. Next base: position 1,708,920 of record NW_006781396.1, on the reverse strand, counting down.
TCTGCCCCAGCTGGGAACTTTCCACATGCATAAGGCAAAGGTAGTAGTAGTAGTTATCTCATGGAGTGGGAGTGGAAATGAAATGTGCCAATACATGTAGATTTCTTGGAATAAATCCTGGAACCCAGTAAGGACTAAACAAGAGTGAACTGCTGTTACTCTTTTTTCAGTCATATCAGCTGGAGTTGCTTCACCTGTAAAATGGGACTGTGACCCCATCTTGCTGGTTGCTTGCAGGATTAGGGACAAATCGTGTCAAGTTTCTCACACAGTGCCAGGCCAGGCCCGTAGCTTGACACTCAGCAAGGCAGTGGTTGCACTTATCCCCCTGCCTCCGGGGACCCCACGCTCGTCCTGCAAGCCGGCGTGGGGACCACCAGGCAGTGCCAGGCATGGGACGCAGGCAGCTGCGGCCACCCTGACAGCCCTTGACATCCCATAATTGCTTTCCCGTGACAACTCCTTTAAGCACAGAGCCGCTGGCCAGAGCAATTTGCTCCCCATCAATTTTTATTTCCAGGTTTTAAAATAAGATAGAAATAAAGAAGGGGGTGGAGGAGCCCAAGAACAACACTGCGTCTGCAATAACAAGCAAGCCGGGGACCCCACACCTTGAGTGCACCTGTCAGCCCAATTCTCATCCCTCCACCCCAGCCGGAGACTGACACGTTAATAGGCGGGGCTCAGGTCTGGCCCCCATTGGAGCACCCTCTCCGGGAGGGCTCGGTGCCACTTCCCCTCCCCCTCCACCCGGCCAGCTGCTGGCACAGCCCAGGCGGGAGGGCCAGGCTGAGAGAGGGAGGGCTCAGCAGGAGCATGTCTCCGGAGGA
>NW_006781396.1:1707686-1708080 GCF_000442215.2 Lipotes vexillifer | reverse complement strand
GAAAGAGTGAGTGGTTAGAATCGGGGGTGGAAAGACAAGTACTGGCTCCACTTAGACAGCGGCTCCTATGTGCCAGGCACTGGTCTAAAGCACCTTGCTTCAGTACCTTCTAAAATCCCCACACCAACTCCATGAGGCAGGTACTATTATTAGCCCCATTTTACAGATGAGGAAACTGAGGGTTAGAGTGGATGTAACTGTAGTTGTTGGCAGATGGGCCAGGAGAGGAGTTCAGGGGCCACAGAGGCTGGCCCATATCAGGCCTCAGCGGCATGGCAAGCAGTTTGGGCTTTGTCTTCAATGCCCCGGGAGCCTTCTAAGCTGGAGAATGGTGTCTCGTATGGTCAGACATCCCCTCTGGCCCTGGTGGAGGATGGGCTGCTAGCACCAGAGG
>NW_006781396.1:1697648-1707676 GCF_000442215.2 Lipotes vexillifer | reverse complement strand
GCGGGCAGATGGGTCAGGAGGCTGTGCGGCACATAGGCCGTGAAGCCCAGTGTCTTCCTCAAAGTCCCACAGCTGGATAGTTGGGCAAGAAGCTGGACCAGAACCCAGATCTCATGCTCCCATTTTGAAGGGATTTTCATGACCCTACACAGAGCCACACATCCTTTTGAGGCCCTTGGTGCCTGGCCTTGTACTGTGCCTCCCAGGGAGAAGCAGGTTTCTGACCCTCCAGGGGCAGAGAGCCCAACAGACACAGCAGAGAGACTTTACTCACATCCCACTGTTTGCTGACTCCCATAGGGAAGGTGGGGCTGAGAGAGATCCTGAGGCGTTCTCTGCACTCAGTACTATGACCGATGAGTGATGCGGCATGGGCATGTGTGATGGAGTGGTGGCCATCCACCCCAGGTCCACGACGGAACGTGAGGGAGCCCCACCACCCACCGAGTCCCCACCCTTTCCTAACTGCCCTCCCACTCAGCGACTCACCTGACCGTGTGCTCTGAGCCTCTGTCCCCAGCCTCCCCAGTAGCACCCTTTTGTCCTAAGGCTTTCTGCACACTCGGAAGGCCAAGAGCAGGACCGAGGGCTTTCCTGAATGCATCTTTCTTCCTATGACCCGCAGCCTCCCCAGGATCTCTCCTGTACCCTCTGGTTCACTCCCTGGTCCCACTGTCCACCTGGAGCACTCCTCTTCTTATCCCTACATGAAGTCCAATGGGAGACATTCCCTTACAGATGCCATCATTTCTTCTCCCAGGAGTGTGACATCCCCCCTGGCCAGGGGCCCCCAGGAAGGTCCTCAGAGCAGCAGCTTCCAACCAAACCTTATTTTGCCCACCCGGCACTCACCATGCCCTCACCCATCAGCCCTGGCTTCCTACTCAGATTAGATAGCTTCCTTCTGAGAGGACGAGGGAAACTGACACACCGAGCATTTGCCCGGAAGTGTGGGGCAGTCCAGATGGTACTTCCTGGCCATTGGCTTCTACCTCGCGCCCTAGAGAGAAGCTGAAATCCTCGTCCACAGCATGGGAGGGAGTGTGGGAACAGGGGAGAGGACCGGGCCCCATGGGCCTAATCAGGCCAAGTGGAAGTCACCCCAGCCTCTGGGCTACCAGGTTCCTCCAGAGGAGTACCTCCTGCCTCCCACCGGCCTCCCCAGAGCTTGCAAGAGTGCAGTTAATCTCACGTAGTTTAGGGAGTTACTCAGAGGAGCTCAGCGAATGATGAATGTGGAAAGCACTACCAGTGAAGCAGCGGGGCTCCGTGGAGCTGTTTAAAAATGCATTCTCCCATGTAACTTTCTGCTCCATCAATCCTTATGACATGTCAAACATTGCTATTGTTTCCTGAACAAATTGTACCGTGTGCCCTTCTCTGCAGATTTGTGCATGGGAGCAGAACTGCTCGCTGGTGCCTGCTGCCTGCCACGGTCGCTGGGACCCAGGGCTGCTGGGAAGGCAGCTGGGCCCGCCTTGCTTCAGAGCAGAAGCCCCGTGCGGGGCATCCGGGCGAGCGTGCGTGACGGGGGTGTGGACACCGGCGGGGAGTGACTGAGTGCGTGCCTGCCAGCTGCCAGCCTGCAGGGAGAGGTGCACAGGTGGCTGGGGAAGGGGCGTGGAGGGGCCCCCGGGGCTGAGGCTCGGGTGGGCGTGGGGGCTGCTTGAGACTGAGGGTGGGTGCAGATGTGCATGAGTTTCTGTGTGTGAGTCCGTAGCGGGATGGGGTCCACCTGAGACAGACAGAGGAAAAGAGAGAAGGTTTCTGTGAGAGTATGTGAGGGTGGGGGTGGGACAGGGAGGTATTGGGGGTTGCCTGAGACACAGGGAGGAAGAGAGAGAGAGGGAGGGTGTGTGTGTGTGTAAAGAGAGAGACAGGTAGGGAAGCGAGAGGGCACAGGTGGAAAGAAGAAGACACAGGGGGGCAGGACTTTCTAGCTATAAAGAAGGGTACAGGGTGTTTAGAAACCTGAGAGAGGAGGGCGTCTGGCCCAGGGGGGGGATCAGGGGGCCAGAGTGCAGCAGCGGCACCCGATGAGCAGCAGTTGGAGGCAGACCCAGCAGGAGGCCAGAGCAGGTGGGGGTCAGGTCAGGGCATAAGGCCCAACGTCAGCAGATGGGCGTCGGCAAGGCCATGACGAGGGACACAGGGAGGTGCAGGGATCCATGGGGATGGTGTGTCGGCAAGGCAGGTAGCCTGTAAGGGAGGCCCCTGGTTCAGGGAAAATGAATGGAAGACGGTGAGAGATGGCCACTCTTCATTGGCAGAACAGGCTGGGTCAGAAGGGGGCTCTTGGGAGGAGACAAAGAGACAAGAGGACCTGATCGCTGTTGAAATGGTGGATTCCTGGGAGTGGGCGTGAGATGTTGTGATGAGCATCAGAGGGCAGGGAGCTGGGCTGAGCATAGAGCCCTGGCATCCAAGTTGAAGGAAGAGCTATATCCACAGGGTGCTGGGTGAGGAGCCCGGCAAGGGTCAGAAGGGTGCCCACAGCCAGCCAGCCAGCCTGCCCCGGCCTTTAGCAGCTGACAGCCTCCCCCAGTCTAGGCCCTGAGCCACCTGCACACACCAAGACCAAGCTTGGGTGGGATGGGGTTGGGGGGAACCTTTGAGGATGAAGGATCTTGGCTAAGGGCCTGCGTCCTGGGAAATGACATCCAGTGACCCCTCCATCTTCTGCTTACGGGCACAAGCAGAATTTCTGGAGCCCACCCACTCAAGGCAGAGGCTGGGGGCAGAGCCTGTGACAAGAAGGAAAAGACTGCCTGTTGGGGCCTCATCCACAGGGTGAGTACAGTGACCTGGTAGGAGCACCCTGGATCCCATGGCTGAGCTCTCAAACTGCAGGAGGACGCCTCTCCAGCCCCACCAATGGGGGAGGGGAGTGTTTGAGAGCACCTGCCCTGCAGTTGACTGTATTGGGTTCATGTCCTGGTACCATGGCTGTTTGACCTTGGGCAAGTTGATTGACCTTTCTGAGCCCCAGTTCCCTCCATCTGTAAAATAGAAATAATACTGGTGCTTCCCAAAGGGAAGGACTTCCCAAAAGCCCTTCCCGTAGGACTTTTGGGAAGACAGAGTGAACTAAAGCACGAGAAATGCTGGGCACAGTGCCTGACACTGTAAGTGCTCAAAGGGAAACGGCAGGGGGTCATTTGACCCCCTCCCACCCTATATAGCCAGGGGAAAGTTGGATGTTTCTGACATGAGCCTGGCTGGTCTGGGGATCTGGCTATTCCTGCACTGCAGGCTCACCTTGTCTTAACCTTTGGAATTTTCCCCCCCGCCGCGTGTATTTATTTTTCTCTTTTTTGTCAGCAGAAGAAAATTACACTTTTGCCGGCATTGTCCATCACAGAAATAAGCACTCGCGGATGCAACTATAAAGGCCCAAATGAGGGAATTAGTTTTGCTGGTAATGCCAGTGTTGAGGAGAATCGGAGGAGATGCCTTATAAATCAGGCTCTGGGCAGCAGCCAGTCCCGGCGGCACCCTCTCCCATGAGCTGACCGCGGGGACAGATGCTGACCCGCCGGCCGGTCTTCCCGGGCTGCAGACGCTTCCACTGGGGGAGACAGAGACGTTCTGAGCCGCCTCCGGGCCTCAGTGAGAACGGTTCTCACCAGGACCTCCCAGGCTTCTCGGTGTCCAGCCAGTGACTGTCCTGTAGACCCAGATACACTTTGCCAAATATCTTCTCCAGGACTAGTCAACCTAAGATAGCAACCCAGTCACCTGCTAGCCCATTTTCTGCTGTATTTCCCCACAGTTCTTACCACTGTCTGAAATTGTTATTTAGCTATTTCTCTCCTCCATTATTGTCTGTCTCCCCTTTCTGATTATAAGTCACATTCCAGCAAGGGCATTGTCATGCTGATGGCTGTGGCTTCAGAGCCAGGCACAGTAGCTGGCACGTTGGAAAAGCTCAGAAAGTATTTACTGAGCACGTGACTGAGTCTGATCATCATCTTGGCGAAGGTTCTTTCTGTGGTGTGCCAGGCACCCCCACACCTGCCCCTCCACGCCCGTGCTGTCCTTCTCACCTGCTCTGCACGTGCCTGCAGGCTGACGGTGAGGGCTGTTCAGTGAGTGTTCCCCCCACCCCCCATCCCACCTGCCTCTAAGGTTTGGCCAGTAGGGAGCTTGGACGAGAGACCTGAGCTTGGGAGACTTACTGGAGATGCTTTATAAACCCCAGCCCTGCCTCCTGGACAACCTAAGGAGCCCCACTCTGGCTGCTCACGGCCCACCAAGGTGTTTGCTGATAGGAACACTAGCCCCCCAGAAGGAAGGTCATGCTGGCCCTCAGTGTCCGGCAATGGAAATCCCAGATTTTACTAAATTTGGCGAAGATTTTGAGCCCTGTGCTAGGCACAACACAGTATACAAAAATAAGTTAGGTACAGAACTTGTCCGTCATGGGGAGGGAACGGGGCATACACAAGCAGGTTTCAGGGACAGCAGACTGCTGAGTGTTCTAAAACAGGTCCAGCCAGGGGCCCTCAGGTCAAGAACAGCAAGCAGCCAGGGAGCTCCCTAAGGGAGGGGGCATTTGGAGGGGTGGGCAGCAGTTACGGAATGAAGGGATGATTCAACCAGGCAATGAGAGGACAGTTTGGGTGCATCGGGGGGGGATGGGTACAAAATCGCCAAGGCCAGCCAGGATCTGCAGAGCCTTGATGACAGGTGCCGGTCTGAAATTAATTCAGCAGTAGTGGGGAGCCATTGAAGGTCTTTGAGCAGAGGAAGATCATTGTAGCCATTGGTTTTGACTTCTTACCCCTGGGCATCTTATGAGAGTCATGGCAAGTGGCAAAATGTGCTAGTGTGTACCTGTGGGTGAGATTCTAGCCCAGCTGGAATAGTAACGGGGACACAGAGGCATCAGAGAGGGGGCCAGCAGCAGCGAGATCCCGGAAGTGACCCTGCACGGAGACAGAACGTCCCAGAACGTGGCAGGAGGAAGGGTGTTCATGGCCTGAGGAGGACATTTGTTCTCTCTGCACAGGCCCCTGGTCACTTCTCAAACCCTCCTTCCTAAAGTGGGCCCGAGGGTCACTGTCTGTTTGGCACGTGATTCATCTGTTGATTTTTCAGTTGCTTAGGAGCAAAGCAGGTCCTGGGAAGGCGGTTGTTGTGAAAAGTGCTGTAACAAGCAGAGTGGGGCTGGGACAGAGACCTGCCTGGGTGGGACAGGTTGCAGGGTGGGTAGTAGAGCAGGCCCCGGCAGCGCCCCCTACTGGGCTGGCCAGCACGGCCAAGCGGCTCCTTGACCTCCACAGGACGCTGCTCCGAGGGCATATGCCACAAGCTGCTAAACGGTTTTCAACACAGGGATCTGGAGGCCAGCTCTGGCTCTTACCAGCTGTGAAATCTTGGGAGAGTTCCTTATCCTGCCTCTGTTTCCTTGTTTGTTAAAGACAGAGAGCAGAGGGTTCTAACAGTACTTGCCACGTATGGGTGTGGTCAAAATGAAACAGTATACGTACATATGTGGTGAGGATGTGGACCCAGGTGTATCTGTAGATGACGGATATAGGAGCTTTCCTGAGCCGCCCTGATGTCCAGGCCCCGTGTCCCACCCTGGCCTCGGGGATCCGCAGCCTCCTGGGGTGGGAAACACATCAGCCCACAGCTCCAGCTCTACAGAGCGGTCACAGCTGGGAATATCTCCAGCAGGGTGGAGCCCTAACCCAACCTTGGGGAGCCAGGAGGACAGGAGCGGGTGAGCCAGGTGGGAGAGGAAGGAAGCGATCCCGGCAGAGGGCGCAGCGAGAGCAGAGCCGGTCAGGCCCGGGAGCCGCACATGGTCCAGCCTGCACGTGGTCGGAGATGAGGCCGGAGCTGGCAGCAAAGGCCCAAGTACAGGGCTAAGGATGCATGTAAAGGAGGAGGGCCTTCAGCAGGGCCGCCTAGTGGGCAGAGTTGCTGCCTTCTCTGGGCACAGGCCCCTGTCAGGCCCCTCAGCAGCCTGGCGCTGGCCTGAGCACCCGGACCAGGCCCCTTGCATTGGCGCTGGCTGCTCGCACCCTGGCAGGCGCACAGGAGTAGCTTTTCATCGCCACGTTATTCTGCTTCGTGCACGTGAGAAACGAAAGTTCTCCCTCGCCTCTTCACCAGGCAAAATATTTCATACGGTCATTAGACGGTGGCACTAAAGGACTCACAAATCTTCCCCAGTTAGCGTCGGCGGCCCGGGCGGGCAGCAAGAGGCCCCTGGGGAGAGGGGTCACCGTGGGAACCATGGCCGTGCTCAGTCCACTCGGGGAGGGAGTGGGGACTCAGCAGGGGTGGTAGAGGCCAGCATCTGCCTGGAGAGAGAAGACAGTTCTGTCTTGTTCCCAGGGGCTCGTCACCTAGCTTCCCTGAGCCTCAGGGTGAAGAGGACTGAACAGGGGGGCCTCGGGGGTCCTTCCCACCCTAACAGTCCGAGTGCAATTCCATAGGGCACATAGATGTGGAGGGCTTGTCCCCAGGGTCCCGATGAGACATTCAGGGGCAGGGGACCCCCCTTGTGGCTTGGCCCAGCCCACTCTGCTGACCCCTGTGCCCCTCCTAGCCTCTCCCCTCCTTTTCCCTCTCTCCTTCTTTTTGCCCCTCCCTTTCCCTTAGAATCTGCGCTCCTCGCTTTTGCCCCCCTCTCTCCACCACCCGCATCTTACTAGAATTGGTTCCTTCATTTTCCAAGCATTTGTGAAGCACCTGCCATGTGTCAGGCACTGTCCAGGCTGGGAGGTGAGCCTGGCAGATGCGGCCCTACCCTCTTTGCTACCCCAAACCCTTTCCTTTGACAAATGAGGATGCCGAGGCCCCAGGAGGTTGCTGTTTGGTCACACGGTGACCTGGGCTGCTGACTCTGACCTGGAGCTGGGGTCTCTACATTACACTCTCCCCTCACCAAGGGGCTTGATGGCATCTGGTCAGCTGCTCCCCAGACTAAGCTGCAGTTACTGTAGTCTAGTAATACCATGCGTGGTGGTGATCATTTGTTGGTGGAATGAAAGGGGACTTACGGGTGCCTCCCAGCCTTCTCTGGTCCCTGAAAGGGGAGGAGAGAGGTGGGCTTATTATGAGAAGTTTTGGTCTCCTCTGCCCTGGAATAACCAGACACCCCTCCTTCTGAGAGCAAGTTCTCTTCTTGGTTTAGAAGCAAGAACACGTTGAGGCGAAGGAGGTGACAAGCCGGCACTGGGTTCAAATCCTAACTTTGCCGCTCTCTTAGCTGTGAAGCCTTGGGTGAGCTGTTCACTCTCTCTGTGCCTCAGTTTCCCCATCTGTAAATTGGGAGTGGTAGTAATAATAGCACCTACGTCATAGGGTCATTATGAAGATACAGTACGTGGTAAGTGTGAGGAGTCAATAAATGCAGTTGTCGGGAGGAGTGGCTCAGGGCTCGAGTGAGGGTCTGCCCTGGAACCGGTCCTGGGTTAGAGGGTGGGTTACATAGCTCGGCGTTTACCTTTCCATTTATTAGACACGCGTCCCCCAAGAACCTGTGATGCTCTTGGAGCCTGGCTAGGGCTGTGGGAAGACAGAGGTCCACACACAGTCTGCTGAACACAGCGGGGACACTGAATGGAACAGTGGGTCCAAGAGCCTGTCCTTAAAAGCAGGCTGTCACAGCCCCTGGAATTGGCTTTCTTCTGGATAACCAAGTTTTCTGGGTAACTGAGATCTTAACCCTTTGGGTATAAACACCTTTTTCATTTAAATCATTTGGAATATATCATTTACTTCTCTGCCTTCCTGAATTCAATATACTGGACACAAATTGGCATTTTCTTGAAATTCGGGTTTATCATAAAGAACACAGAATGGAATAGATTTCACAGAATCCAAGAACTTTAAAAGGAACCTCAAAAAATACTTAGTACCAAGGTATTGAGCAGGGGGAAATAGGGAGAGGCTGATCAACGGGGACAAACTTTGTTATAAGATGAATAAGGTCTGAGGATCTAATGTATAACATGGTGACTATAGTTGATAACACTGTACCGTACCATTGAAATTTGCTGAGAGAGTAGAACTTAAGTGTTCTCACCAGACAAGGAACAAGAGGGTAAATCTGTGAGGTGATGGGTGGTTAATTAACTCAATAGTGGGAATCCTTTCCATTGTCAAGTATACCTCAATATAATATATTATCGTAATAATTTTATTGTATAATAAACTTATAAAATAATTTGTCAATTATACCTCAAAGCTAAAAAATAAAAATAAACAAAAGTAGGGGGCTTCCCTGGTGGCGCAGTGGGTGAGAGTCCGCCTGCCGATGCAGGGGACAGGGGTTCGTGCCCCGGTCCGGGAAGATCCCACAGGCCGCGGAGCAGCTAGGCCCGTGAGCCGTGGCCGCTGAGCCTGCGCGTCCGGAGCCTGTGCTCTGCAACGGGAGAGGCCACAACAGTGAGAGGCCCGCGTACCGCAAACAAAAAATAAAATAAATAACTAAACAAAAGTAGGTATTGAAACATATTTTTAGCAGCAGAACCTTTATCCAGTTGTGATCTTAGAGAAGCCCTGAGTGTAAAACACCCCAAGGTCAGCCCAAGGCTTTTCCCTCCAGGCTTCTGGTGACAGGTAGCAGTTTGCCCAGCTCTAGGGCATGGCCTGGGAGGGAGCAGAGGTCACAGTGCCTGGCACAGAGTACATGCTTACTGAGTAACTATTGAATGAATGCATGAATGGTGTCACTTAGTCTGCACTGTGGACTGTAACCATGCCAGCGACAATGCAGAAGCCCGGAGGTTCCAGCCGCAAAAGCCAAGCCTCTACTATAACTGCCATTGTCCTGGACAAGGAAGGGGTTGGAGAGGGACCCCACGTAGGTGGCCTAAAGGAAGGAACCCTGGGATGGGAGTAGGGATCGCAGGTTCTGCCCCACTCTGCTTGAAACTGCTCATGACCTAGAGTGGTGACAGGGTTACACCAGACCTCACTGTGGTCTGGGCCTCAGTTTTGTGATCTGTGTGATGGGTAGAAATGTGTGCCTTCCTCATGCTGTGACAGTTGTGAGGATAAAATGAGGTCTTAATAAACCTGGATGCCCTTTGGCAATGTAAAATATATGATAGAGTGCAGGCTGGCAGTGGTCACCATTGTTGCCATCATCATCAGGCATAAGGCAGGCCACTCTCGCTCCAGTCTCTTTTGACTGTAGGTGATAGAAAGCCAACTTGGACCAGCCTGGATAAAAGAGATCTTGTTGGACTCACAAACCAAACTGAGGTGGGAAGGGATGTCAGATTCAGGACTCTAGAACTACCAAGATCAGCCCCTCTCTTCATCGTCCCTACACATCCAGCAACTCCCACTTCACATCGTCCCAGCTTCACTGCCCCAGAGGAAAGCTTTTATCCCCAGCAACAATAAGAAGAATCCCAGGGAAGGATTCTAATAGGGCCCTGCTGAGGTCAGGGGCCACTCCTAGCCTAGTCCCTGAGGTCACGGGACTAGATCCCACTTGGACCACTTGTTCGAGCAGAGAAGGATGCCAAAATATGGGTGAGGGTGGGCAGCAGACTGTTTCCAGCAGAAGAGGTTGCCAACCAGATGACAGTCTGCCTGATACATGCAGCGGATTATTCCCAGGGTTAAAGAAGGAGGAACACCAGAAATCCACCCAAGAGGCCTCCCCCACCGGGTACCACGTCTGACTTGGAGGCTTTGGGGACCGGAGGAGGGCGGCCAGAGGAGGCCACCAGATGGGTGAACCCACCCCCACTTTTGTTTGAGATATTTTGTAAACCTACAAGTTGTGAACCCAAGCCACAGGTCTAGGGTCTCTCCCCCAAGCCGTCTGAGCATCTACAGGGAATGTGTGACATGAGTGCAGGAAGGGTGGTTTCGCAAAGTTGGAGATTCAGGTAGAAGACTGATCCTCCGGAACTGCGTGCTCCAGTATTAATTTAAATCGCCGTTTGTGACTGGTGAAAACCTTATTGAACAGCGCGGCTCTAGAAAATTCGGCCTGGGCCTGAGGAGCTGTGTGGGGGGAAGCATGGGTTTGCCGTGGACATTTCCTGCTG
>NW_006781396.1:1688560-1697624 GCF_000442215.2 Lipotes vexillifer | reverse complement strand
ATCGGGAGGCTCGGCTGGTTCTGGCAGTAATGACTTCTTTTTCTTACCTTTGCAGGCAACAGACAATGACGTGGGCACCTTCGGGGAAGTCAGCTACCTCTTCAGCGATAATGCTGATCGGTGAGCCCCTGCCCCTGGCCTTCCGAGGTGGCCCTCTGCCACTCAGCAGGCCCAGGACACTTCTTGGCGCCCAGGAAAAGTGCTGTGCCCCTGTGGCTAGGGAACTGGACTGTGAGTCAGAGCTCATGGGCACTGCTGCTCGTTTGGCCCTGATTGTGGTACAGTATTGCTCAAGTCCCCTAAACTCTGGGGCATAGTTTCTCTGACCCTCAAAAGATAGCTTTTAGTTTGGGGAATGAAGCTTTTTTTCTTTTTTTACCTTGCCTAATGTCTTTATTTTACAGAGGGGACATTTAAGCCAAGGGAGGAAAATAACGATTTTTACAGACTTTTCCGTGTCCTTTTGTTCTGTTGTTGAAAAATGAAAATCAAATGACCGTAGGTTTTCCCTTTTGCTTTAGTTTCTAAAGATATCAGAGTGAAATTGTCCACACATAGTTCTTTTTTTTTTTTTTTTTAGCTCTTCAATACTTTAATTTTTATTTTATATTGGAGTATAGTTGACTTACAGTGTTGTGTTAGTTTCAGGTATACAGCAAAGTGATTCAGTTATACAAATATATGTATCCATTCTTGGTCAGATTCTTTTCGCATATAGGTTATTACAGAATATTGAGTAGAGTTCCCTGTGCTATGCAGTAGGTCCTTGTCGATTATCTATTTTATATATACTGGTATATATCTGTTAATCCCAAACTCCTAATTTATCCCTCCCCCATCACCTTTCCCCTTCGGTAACCATGAGTATGTTTTTGAAGTCTGTGAGTCTGTTTCTATTTTGTAAATAAGTTCATTTGTATCATTTTTTAGATTCCACATATAAGTGATATCATATGATATTTGTCTTTCTGTCTGACTTACTTCACTTAGTATGATAATCTCTAGGTCCATCCATGTTGCTACAAATGGCATTACTGCATTCTTGTTTATGGCCGAGGAGTATTCCACTATATATATGTACCACATCTTCTTTATCCATTCTTCTGTCGATGGATATTTAGGTTGCTTCCATGTCTTGGCCATTGCAAATAATTCTGCAATGATCACAGGGGTGCATGTATCTTTTTGAATTATGGTTTTCTCCAGATAGATGGCCAGGAGTAGGATTGCTGGATCATATGGTAGCTCTATTTTTAGGTTTTTAAGGATCCCCCATTCTGTTCTCCATAGTGGCTGCATCAATTTACACTCCCACCAACAGTGTAGGAGGGTTCCCTTTTCTCCACACCCTCCCCACCATTTATTGTTTGTAGGATTTTTGATGGCCATTCTAACTGGTGTGAGATGATACCTGATTGTAGTTCTGTTTTTTCAGTTTTTAAATTTATGTATTTATTTTATTTTTGGCTGCATTGGGTCTTCGTTGCTGCATGCGGGCTTTTTCTAGTTGCGGCGAGCGGGGGTTACTCTTCGTTGCGGCATGTGGGCTTCTCATTGTGGTGGCCTCTCTTGTTGGGGAGCATGGGCTCTAGGCATGTGGGCTTCAGTAGTTGTGACATGTGGGCCCAGTAGTTGTGGCTCGCAGGCTCAGTAGTTGTGGCTCATGGGCCTAGCTGCTCCACAGCATGTGGGATCTTCCCAGACCAGGGCTCGAACCCGTGTCCCCTGCATTGGCAGGCAAATTCTTAACCTCTGCACCACCAGGGAAGCCCCCTGATTGTAGTTTTGATTTGCATTTCTCTAATAATTAGAGATGTTGAGCACCTTTTCAAGTGCTTTTTGGACATCTGTATTTCTTCTTTGGAGAAATGTCTGTCTGATATTCTGCCCATTTTTGATTGGGTTGTTTGGGGAGGGTTTTTTTGTTTTGTTTTTTTAATATAGAGCTGCATGAGCTGTCTGTATATTTGGAAGGTTAATCCCTTCCCAGTGGCTTCATTTACAAATATTTTCTCCCATTCTGTGGGTTGTGTTTTTATTTTGTTTATGGTTTCCTTTGCTGTGCAAAAGTTCTTTAGTTTAATTAGGTCGCATTTGCTTATTTTTGTTTTTATTTTCACTGCTCTAGGAGGTGGATCCAAAAGGATATTGCTGTAATTTATGTCAAAGAGTGTTCTCCCTATGTTTTCCTCTAAGAGTTTTATAGTGTCTGACCTTACATTTAGGTCTTTGACCCATGTTGAATTTATCTTTGTGCATGGTGTTAGGGAGTGTTCTAATTTCATTCTTTTACATGTAGCTGTCCAGTTTTCCCAGCACCATTTGTTGAAGGGACTGTCTTGTCTCCATGGTATATTCTTGCATCCTTTGTCATAGATTAATTGACCTTAGATGCGTGGGTTTATTTCCGGGTTTTATATCCTGTTCCATTGATCTATATTTCTGTTTTTGTGCCAGAACCATACTATTTTGGTGACTGTAGCTTTGTAGTATAGTCTGAAGTCAGGGAGCCTGATTCCTCCAACTTCGGTTTTCTTTCTCAGGATTGCCTTGGCTATTCGGGGTCTTTTGTGTTTCCATACAAATTTTAAAATTTTTGTTGTTCTGTGACAAATGTCTTTGGTAGTTTGATAGGGATTGCATTGAATCTATAGATTGCCATGGGTAGTATAGGCATTTTGATAATACTGGTTCTTCTAATCCAAGAACATGGTGGATCTTTCCATCAGTTTCTGTCATCTTCGATTTCTTTCATCAGTGTCTGTATAGTTTTCAGAGTACAGGTCTTTTTTCTCCTTAGGGAGGTTTATTCCTAGGTATTTTCTTCTTTTTGATGCAATGGTAAGTGGGATTTTTTCTTTAATTTCTCTATCTGAACTTCTGTTATATAGGAACTTTAGTGTATAGGAATTCAACAGATTTCTGTGCATTAATTTTATATCCTGCAACTTTACCAAATTCACTGATGAGCTCTAGTAGTTTTCTGGTAGCATCTTTAGGATTTTCTATGTAGAGTATCATGTCATCTGCAAACAGTGACAGTTTTACTTCTCCTTTTCCAATTTGGATTCCATTTATTTCTTTTTCTTCTCTGATTACCATGGCTAAGACTTCCAAAACTATGTTGAGTAAAAGTGGTGAGAGTGGGCATCCTTGTCTTGTTCCTGATCTTAGAGGAAACGCTTTCAGCTTTTCACTGAGAGAATGTTGTTAGCTGTGGTTTTGTCATATATGGTCTTCATTATGTTGAGGTAGGTTCCCATGCCCACATCAAATTTTTAGAAGCTCTTGTTAAATTTCTCTGTTGGTGAGTTTTTTTTTTTTTTTTTTTTTTTTTTTTTTTTCTTGCGGTACGTGGGCCTCTCACTGCTGTGGCCTCTTCTGTTGTGGAGTACAGGCTCCGGACTCACAGGCTCAGCGGCCATGGCTCACAGGCCCAGCCGCTCCACAGCACGTGGGATCTTCTCGGACCGGGGCACGAACCTGTGTCCCCTGCATCGGCAGGCGGACTCTCAACCACTGCGCCACCAGGGAAGCCCTCTGGAGAGGTTTTTTTCCGTATTTATTTTATTATTTATTTATTTATTTTGGCTGCACTGGGTCTTAGTTGTGGCACATGGGATCTTCATTGCAGCATGTGGGATCTTTGTTGCAGCATGTAGGATCTTTTTAGTTGCAGCACTGGGACCTTCTTAGTTGTGGAATGCAGACTTCATAGTTGCAGCATGCAGACTCTTAGCTGCGGCATGCAAACTCTTAATTGCGGCATGAGTGTGGGATCTAGTTCCCTGACCAGGGATTGAACCCCAGTCCCCTACATTGGGAGCACGGTGTCTTACCCACTGGACCACGAGGGAAGTCCCTGGAGAGTTTTTATCATAAATGGGTGTTGACTTTTATCAAAAGCTTTTTCTGCATCTATTGAGATGATCATATGGCTTTTATTCTTCAATTTCTTAATGTGGTGTATCACACTGATTGATTTGTGGATATTGAAAAATCCTTGCATCCCTGGGATAACTCCCACTTGATCATGGTATATGATCCTTTTAATGTATTGTTGGATTCGGTTCGCTAGTAGTCTGTTGAGGATTTCTGTGTCTATGTTCATCAGTGATGTTGGCCTATAATTTTCTTTTTCTGTGGTATCTTGGTCTGGTTTTGGTATCAGGCTGATGGTAGGCTTATACAATGAGTTTGGCAGTGCTCCTTCCTCTGCGGTTTTTGGAAGAGTTTCAGAAGGATAAGTGTTAACTCTTCTCTAAATGTTTGATAGAATTCTCCTGTGAAGCCTGATCCTGGACTTTTCTTTGTTGGAATTTTTTAAAATTTATTTATTTTCTTACTGTTTTTGGCTGTGTTAGGCCTTAATTGTGGCACGTGGGATCTTTCATGGAGGCACGGGGTTTTCATTGCAGTGTGCAGGCTTCTCTCTAGTTGTGGTGCGTGGGCTTCTCTCTAGTTGTGGCACGCAGGCTTCTCTCTAGTTGTGATGTGCAGGTTTTCTCTCTCTAGTTGTGGCATGTGGGCTCCAGGGCATGTGGGCTCTGTAGCTGTGGCGTGCAGGCTCCAGAGCGCGTGGGCTCTGTAGTTTGCAGCACGCAGGCTCTCTCACTGAGTTGCGCAAGCTCAGTATTTGTGGCATGCGGGCTTAGTTGCCCTGTGGTATGTGGGACCTTAGTTCCCCGACCAGGGATCGAACCTGTGTCCCCTGCATTGGAAGGCGGATTCTCTACCACTGGACCACCAGGGAAGTCCCTTGTTGGATGTTTTTAAATCACAGTTTCAATTCCAATACTTGTGATTGGTTTGTTCATATTTTCTATTTCTTCCTAGTTCAGTATTGAGAGATTATACCTTTCTAAGAATTTGTCCATTTCTTCTAGCTTGTCCATCTTATTGCCATATAGTTGCCTGTAGTAGTCTCTTATGATCCTGTGTATTTCTGTGGTGTCCCTTGTAACTGCCCTTCTTCATTTCAAATTTTATTATTTTCAGCCCTCTCTTTTTTTTCTTGATGAGTCTGGCTAAAGGTTTATCAATTTTGTTTATCTTTTCAAAAAACCAGCTTTTAGTTTCATCGATCTTTTCTATTGTTTTCTTCATGTCTATTTCATTTATTTCTGCTCTGATCTTTATGATTTCTGTTAACTCTTGGTTTTGTTTGTTCTTCTTTCTCTAGTTGCTTTAGTTATAAGGCTAGGTTATTCATTTGAGACTTTTCTTTTTTCCTGAGGTAAGATTGTATTGCTCCCAACGTCCCTCTTAGAACTGCTTTTGCTGCGTCCCATTGGTTTTGGATCCTTGTGTTTTTGTTGTCGTTTGTCTGTAGGTATTTTTTTATTCCCTCTTTGATTTCTTCAGTGATCCATTAGTAGATTAGTAACATATTGTTTAGCCTCCATGTGTCTGTGTTCTTTTTACAGTTTTTTTTCTTGTAGCTGATTTCTAATCTCATACCATTGTGGTCAGAAAAGATGCTTGATGTGATTTCAGTTTTCTTAAATTTACCAAGGCTTGATTTGTGGCCCAAGATGTGATCTATCCTGGAGAATGTTCCATATGCACTTGAGAAGAATGTGTATTCTGGTGCTTTGGGATGGAACGTTCTATAACTATCAGTTAAGTCCATCTGGTCTAATGTGTCATTTAAGGCCTGTGTTTCCTTATTGATCTTCTGTCTGGATGATATGTCCATTGATGTAAGTGGGGTGTTATAGTCTCCCACTATTACTGTGTTACTGTAGATTTCTCCTTTTATGGCTATTAGTATTTCCCATATATATTTGGTGCTCCTATGTTGGGTGCATATATATTTACAATTGTTATATATTCTTCTTGGATTGATCCCTTGATCATTATGTAGGATCCTTCTCTGTCTCTTGTTGTAACAGTCTTTATTTTAAAGTCTATTTTGTCTGATGTGAATATTGCTCCTCCAGCTTTCTTCCGATTTCCATTTGCATGGAATACCTTTTTTCATCCCCTCACTGTCAGTCTGTATGTGTCCCTAGGTCTGAAGTGGATCTCTTGTACACAGCATATATCCGGGTCTTGTTTTTGTATCCATTCAGCCAGTCTGTGTCTTTTGGTTGGAGCATTTAATCCATTTACATTTAAAGGTAATTATAAGTGTTCTTATTGCCATTTTGTTAACTGTTTTGGATTTGCTTCTGTAGGTCTTTTTTCTTCCCTTCCTCTTTTGTTCTCTCGTGATTTCATGACAGTCTTTATTGTTGTGTTTAGATTGTTTTCTTTTGTGTGTGTGTATCTATTGTAGATTTTGGGTTTGCAGTTCCCATGAGGTTTTGATATAGCAGTCTACATATATACAAGATTATTTCAAGTTACTGCTCTCTTAATTTTCAGTGCATTTCCAATATGCTGCATCTGTACTCTCCTCTTCTCATGAATGCTGGTTTTGATATCATATTTGTGTGTGGATGATTTCCTACCTTTCCTGTATGTTTGCTTTTACTGGAGAGCTTTCCCATTCATAATTTTCTTTTTTCTAGTTGTGGCCTTTTCTTTTCTGTCTAGAGAAGTTCCTTTAGCATTTCTTGTAAAGCTGGTTTGGTGATGCTGAATTCTCTTAGCTTTTGCTTGTTTGTAAAGGTTTTGATCTCTCCACTGAATCTGAATGAGAACCTTGCTAGGTACAGTATTCTTGGTTGTAGTTTTTCCCTTTCATCACGTTAAATATATCATGCCACTCGCTTCTGGCCTGCAGAGTTTATGCTGAAAAATCATCTAATAACCTTATGGGAGTTCCCTTGCATGTTATTTGTTGCTTTTCTCTTGTTGCTTTTAATATTTTTTCTTTGTTTTTAATTTTTGTCAGTTTGATTACTGTGTGTCTTGGTGTGTTCCTCCTTGGATTTATCCCGTATGAGACTCTGCATATCCTGGACTTGAGTGAATATTTCCTTTCCCATGTTAGGGAAGTTTTCAGGTATTAGCTCTTCAAATATTTTCTCAGGCCCTTTTTCTCTCTCATCTCCTTCTGGGATCCCTATAATGTGAATGTTGGTGCGTTTAATGTTGTACCAGGCGTCTCTGAGACTGTGCTTATTTCTTTTTATTCTTTTATTCTGTTGCATAGTGCTGATTTCCACCGCTCTGTCTTCCAGCTCATTTATTGCTCTTCTGCCTCATTTATTCTGCTATTGATTCTTCCTAGTGTATTTTTCATTTCAGTTATTCTATTGTGCATCTCTGCTTGTTCTTTTTTTATTTATTTATTTTTAGCTGTGTTGGGTCTTCGTTTCTGTGCGAGGGCTTTCTCTAGTTGCGGCAAGCGGGCCACTCTTCATTGCGGTGCGCGGGCCTCTCACTATCGCGGGCTCTCATTGCAGAGCACAGGCTCCAGACACGCAGGCTCAGTAGTTGTGGCTCACGGGCCCAGTTGCTCCGCAGCATGTGGGATCTTCCCAGACCAGGGCTCGAACCCGTGTCCCCTGCATTGGCAGGCAGATTCTCAACCACTGTGCCACCAGGGAAGCCCTCTGCTTGTTCTTTAAATGTTCTCGCTCTTTGTTAAACATTTCTTGTATCTTCTGAGTCTGTGCCTCCATTCTTCTTCCAAGATCTTTGATATCTTTACTATCATTACTCTGAATTTTTTTTCAAGAAGATTGCCTATCTCCACTTCACTTAGTTGGTCTTCCAAAGTTTTATCTTGTTCCTTCATCTGGAACATATTCCTCTGTTATCTCATTTTATTTAACTTTCTGTTTGTGGCCTCCATTCCTCAGGTTGTAAGATTGTAGCTCCTCTAGCTACTGGTGTCTGCCCCCGATGGGTGAGGTTGGTCCAGGGGCTTGTGCAGGCTTCCTAGTGGAAGTGGCTGGTGCCTGCCCACTAGTTGGTGGAGCTGGATCTTGTCCCTCTGGCGGGCAGGGCCATGTTAAGGGGTGTGTTAAGGGGTGTGTTTAGCTATAGGATCCGGATGGCTTTAGGCAGCCTGTCTGCTGATGGGTGTGGCTGTGTTCCCACCCTGTTGGTTGTTTCGCCTGACATGTCCCAGCACTGGAGCCTACAGGGTGTTGGGTGGGCCCAGGTCTTGATGCCAAAATGGTGACTTCCAGCAGAGCTCACACCAGTGAATGTTCCCTGAGGTTTCTACCCCCAGTGTCCTTGCCCACACAGTGAGCCACAGACAACCTCCATCTCCCCAGGAGGCCCTCCAAGACCCTCAAGTATGTCTGTCTCAGGCTCCTGTGGAGTCACTGCTTTGCCCTGGTTCCCAGTACATGTGAAACCTTGTGTGTGCCCTCCAAGAATGGAGTCTCTGTTTCCCCCAGTCCTGTGGAACTCCTGCACTCAAGCCCCACTGGCCTTCAAAGCCAAATGCTCCGGGGGCTCCTCCTCCCGATGCCAGACCTCCAGGCTGAGGAGCCTGCAAGCGGGCCTCAGAACTCTCTCTCCTGTGGGAGAATCTGTGTGATATAATTATTTTTCCGTTTGTGGGTCACCCACCGACGGGTATGGGATTTGATTATATCATGAAAACACCCCTCCTACCATTTTGTTGTGAGTTCTACTTTGGATGTAGAATGCCTTTTTTGGTAGCTTTGCGTCTTTTGTTGATGGCTGTTCAGCAGTTAGTTGTGCTTTTGGTACTTTCATGAGACAGGGTGAGCTTGAGTCCTTCCACTCTGCTATCTTCAGGAATGAGGAAACTTTGAAATGCTCATGGCAGCACACCAGCAGCAGCAGCAGCAGCAGCAGCAGCAGTGGCTGTATTTATGAAGCCCTCACTTTGTATCAAGCTCTTTGTCAACTGCTTTACCCATGTTATCTGAGGTAATCCTCACAACTAAATGCTGGAGAACTCAGTGCTAAGTACACTTATCATCCCCACTTTACTGAGAGTCTGTGTTACTTGCCCAAAGTCACACAACTGGTAAACGCCAAGGCCAGGCCTCAGCATGTGGTCTTCACCACCTGGATACACAGCCTCCAGCAGGAAGGGGCTCTCAACCTACCATAGCCATTAGGTGGGTTGGTGTGCTCACTGCCTGACCTGTGCCAGCTTTGCCATGTCACCCACCAAGGTTCTAGG